>NC_090650.1:14199276-14301954 GCF_040937935.1 Hyperolius riggenbachi
GTGTACAAAGCATGGAGCAGCAGTGTGTGTACAGAGCATGGAGCAGCAGCGTGTGTATAGAGCATGGAGCAGCAGTGTGTGTACAGAGCATAGAGCAGCAGCATGTGTACAGAGCATGGAGCAGCAGCATGTGTATGGAACATGGAGCAGCAGTGTGTGTACAGAGCATGGAGCAGCAGCAGCAGTGTGTGTACAGAGCATGGAACAGCTGCGTGTGTACAGAGCATGGAGCAGCAGCATGTGTACAGAGCATGGAGCAGCAGTGTGTGTACAGAGCATGGAGAAGCAGTGTGTGTATAAAGCATGGAGCAGCAGCGTGTGTACAGAGCATGGAGCAGCAGCGTGTGTACAGAGCATGTAGCACCAGCATGTGTACAGAGCATGGAGCAGCAGTGTGTGTATACAGCATGGAGCAGCAGTGTGTGTATACAGCATGGAGCAGCAGCATGTGTACAGAGCATGGAGCAGCTGCATGTGTAAAGAGCATGGAGCAGCAGCGTGTGTACAGAGCATAGAGCAGCAGTGTGTGTACAGAGCATGGAGCAGCAGCGTGTGTACAGAACATGTAGCACCAGCGTGTGTACAGAGCATGGAGCAGCAGTGTGTGTATACAGCATGGAGCAGCAGTGTGTGTATACAGCATGGAGCAGCAGCATGTGTACAGAGCATGGAGCAGCTGCATGTGTAAAGAGCATGGAGCAGCAGCGTGTGTACAGAGCATGGAGCAGCAGTGTGTGTACAGAGCATGGAGCAGCAGCTTGTGTACCGAGCATGGAGCAGCAGCGTGTGTACAGAGCATGTAGCACCAGCATGTGTACAGAGCATGGAGCAGCAGTGTGTGTATAGAGCATGGAGCAGCAGAATGTGTACAGAGCATGAAGCAGCAGCGTGTGTACAGAGCAGGAAGCAGCAGAATGTGTACAAAGCATGGCGCAGCAGCGTGTGTACAGAGCATGGAGCAGCAGCGTGTGTACAGAGCAGGAAGTAGCAGCATGTGTACAAAGCATGGAGCAGCAGTGTGTGTATAGAGCATTGAGGAGCAGTGTGTGTACAGAGCATGAAGCAGCAGCATGTGTACAAAGCATGGAGCAGCAGCGTGTGTACAGAGCATGGAGCAGCAGCGTGTACAGAGCACAGAGCCAGGAATGAGCACAGCCCTGTACTCTGCTGTGTGAATGCTTCACTTTCCCCTTCATTAGCAATGTCAGCTGTCCTCATTATTATTAGTATCCAAACTGCTCCTGATCGATCCTGTTGTCGATCAGAAGCAGATCTAACATGTCGGAAATAATAGTCAAATCCTCTCAGTTGGATGGGAAATTGCAGAGTGTGTACCCAGCATGATGTCCTACCATATTATTATACAATACTGTATTGTAGTGGCTGAAGGAGACCTTTCAGGAATATCCCCTTGAAAATCCTGGGTTTGCCCCTGAGTGTGATACACAGTGACGCGCGCTGTTTGCTTGTCCGCACTGCACGCTATTGTACTCATTTGTGAGACATCGTTTTCACATAGGGAACACCTCCTCCTGCATTTAATTGACACCGACTCTTCATGACCCTATGTATGTTTGCACGCCATGGCCCATATACATATTCCGTTTTTCTCCTAGGTGGTATCTTCAAATTTGCCTATAAAATACCCTTTAAACCAACAGCAAGCGAGAAAATTCTCAGAATAATTCTGACAGTACCCTTTCACCAACTTTTTGATACTTTTTTCAGTTGTGTAAAATGGTGAAAAGTTATTTTAAAGATAATATGAAAATTATCTCCTAGGAGATAACTCAGGAGAAATAGTCAATTGCATATAGGCCCAGATGTGCCTGTCAATCACAGCTTCTTTCAGCTGTTGCATCGGCACATTCATAGCCTCCCATATGCTGTCTGTCCACCTTAGCCTTTGCCAGCCTCATCTTCTTTTGCCCTCACTTTTTCTCCAAAGTTTTCTCCTAAGTGATCATTTTTCATCTGGTCTTTAAGATAACTTTTCAGCATATCACAATTCATAAAGTGAAGTGTAGGGATTGACAGAGAAAGGCTTCAGAGTGGTGGGGAAGGGTGGTCCTATCTTTGAATAGCATTCAGGATGGACTGTAGAGTTCAGAATCTAGTGAGGGAAACACCACGGGGAGGATGACGCCGTTGTCAATGTGAGAGATAATGTGAACATGCTCTAAGCCTTTCAATGTCTCCTGAGTTAGACCCGGTTCACATTAGCAATCCCTGTCCGGATTCGCCGAGCCGGATCCGGACCGTATACTGTACAAACGGAACGTACGTTCCGCATAGCAATGCAAAGGCTATGCGGACGTTCACACGTGTCCATTCCGTACAGTACGGAGCCGGACCAGATCCGGACACTTTTCCAACATGCGCTATTTTTTGGGTCCGGATCTCCGGCCCACGCACCCGGACCGGAGCCGGACCTGAGCCTGACAGCACCATCCGGAACACAAAAACCAATGGGAAACAAAAGACACAGAACACACTGCGTACAAAAACCTGACGTTCTACCCCACTTCCTATGCGTATCCAAGCGGCCATTTCGGATGGGGACACATGGGCCAAGCATGTCTGGAGTGGAGCAGCAGTGACAGACGTGCTGTAGCTGTTTGGCAGAATGTCGGAGGTGGAGGTGAGGCCTACAGCGGAGGAACCTGATTCTACAGGTGCACCAGGTGCACCTTCTGCTGACCCCAACATTTTTTTATTTAAATTTCGCTATTTTTTGCCCACGGATCCGGATGGCAGCCTGATGCATGCCTGATGCAAACGGACCGGATCCGGATCGGATCCGGATCAGAACCGTACGGTTCCTATCCAGATCAGGTCCTGATCCGATCAGGATCCGATCAGAATCCGGTCCGTTTGCATGGCAAAACGCAAGTGTGAACGGGGCCTTAGGACACCGGAAGACACATCAAGAGAAGGCAAGCAGATCAGGATATCATCATTAAACAAGTAGTTGTGGAGGCCAAAAGTTGAAATAAGTTCTCTAACAGAGATGGTCTAGAGAGGGAAGAGATCAGAGTCATGGAGAACCTTGGGAAACCTCAGTAAAGAGGTGTGAGGATTTGGCAACTTTGAACATAACATTGAAGGAGCATTCGTATGAGTATCCCACATGCAATAAAGTATATTTTCACAGACATCAAAAACAGAGGAGAAATTAAGGCAGACTAGCCGGGAAACATGACCTTGTGGTTCTACTCCAAGATGATATTTTACAAAAACAATATAAAATATCAGTTTATAAATATGTGGACTTTCTATTATCATATTATAATTGTCATATTATTTAGTAAACCTAAATGAAAAAAAACCCTATATATATATATATATATATATATATATATATATACAGTATATACATATATATATATATATATATATATATATATATATATATATATATATATATATATATATAAAAATATGAATATTGTGAAGTTCATTTACAGTAATTCAACTTAAACGTATATATAAGTTTAAAAAATTCTCTGTTAAATTATCTGCAGTAAATATTTATTTTCTTTTGCAGATATATTTAAAGGGGAACGTCAGCCTAAACAAAGATACTGTCATTAAGTTACATTAGCTATATTAATTAAAATAGATAGGTAATATAATCTCTTAGGCCTGGTGCACACCAAAACCCGCTAGCAGATCCGTAAAATGCTAGCAGATTTTGAAACGCTTTTTCTTCTTTTTCTGTAGCGTTTCAGCTAGCGTTTTGCGGTTTTGTGTAGCGGTTTTGGTGTAGTAGATTTCATATATTGTTACAGTAAAGCTGTTACTGAACAGCTTCTGTAACAAAAACGCCTGGCAAACCGCTCTGAACTGCCGTTTTTCAGAGCGGTTTGCGGTTTTCCTATACTTAACATTGAGGCAGAAACGCCTCCGCAATCCAAAATCTGCAGCAGCCCGGGAGTATGCGTTTCTGCAAAATGCCTCCCGCTCTGGTGTGCACCAGCCCATTGAAATACATTACCCAAGCGGATCCGCACCCGCAAGCAGATCGCAAACCGCAGCCGAACCGCTCTGGTGTGCACTAGGCCTTAGGCCTGATGCACACCAAAACCCGCTAGCAGATCCGCAAAATGCTAGCAGATTTTGAAACGCTTTTTCTTCTTTATCTGTAGCGTTTCAGCTAGCATTTTGCGGTTTTGTGTAGCGGTTTTGGTGTAGTAGATTTCATATATTGTTACAGTAAAGCTGTTACTGAACAGCTTCTGTAACAAAAACGCCAGCAACACCGCTCACAGGCGTTTTTCAGAGCGGTTTGCATTTTTCCTATACTTAACATTGAGGCAGAAATGCATCCACAATCCAAAAAATGCCTCACCCCGGGAGTATGCGTTTCTGCAAAACGCCTCCCGCTCAGGTGTGAACCACCCCATTGAGATACATTGACCAAGCGTATCCGCAGCCGCAAGCGGCTGCAGAAACGCTGAAAAAGCCGCTCGGTGTGCACCAGCCCTAACTTACCCAGTTTTAAAAGAACAGTCAAATGTTTGTGATTTCATGGGGTCAGCCATCTTGTTCATGGGGGCAGCCATCTTTTTGGTTGAAAGGAGGTGACAGGTGGCAACGTGACACAGTTCCAACTGTCCTGTGTCCTGATCACCCCTCCCAGCTGCACACGCTAGGCTTCAAATCTCAAATTCAAAAAAAAAAAAAAATTGCACCAAGACAGCAGAATGGGAACAACAACATCAGAAATCCCATCATGCTTTGCACAGCATCAGGGGAAAAATGCCTGGGCAGTTTTCTTCTGTGCAGCTAAAAATGAGGCTTGGGTAAGAAAAACAAGGTTCTAATGCCGTGAAACTGTTAAAGAAACACCAAGCCTTTTCAGTGCTGCTGAGTAGATATTTAGTCTGGAGGTTAACTTTAAGCAAAACTACACTCACCCCACCATCAATACTAAAGTAAAACCTCTGCACTTCAAGTGTCGTAAAACATTTAGCACTGCAAAAGTATTTTTTTGTTTTAAAGCTTAAAAAATATATTTATTTTTTTTCCGGGGCTGCAGTCACATGATTATGCTTACAGGAAGCTACCCAATGCTGGTAGAGACATCCAGAATAAAAAAAAAAATAAAAGATGTTGAGTTGAAGCTCTCTCCCAGAGTGCATTTGGGTTTTTAACAAGCAAAGAATACCAGTAACAGAGTTCCTTCTGACAGTGGCAGAGTCTTACTGCCAGTGGACAGAACTATAAGCAATTAATAGTTAGTATTGTGTGTAATAATCATAGTAATCTGGCTTCACTTGGAAGATTTTTCAGAGTTAATCTTATAGTACTACTACTGAAATATCCCTAGGCAATAAATAATTTTAATCCAGAAAATTAAATTTTAATTTAGAAAATAAAAATGTAAATCCCAATTGTAATAAATAGGTTAATAGAAGTAATGAATAGTGTTGTTTTTATTTTTACTTTATTTATGACATGTAGTACCAACAAAAGTATTTTTATTTTTTTATTTCTTTAGCTGAATATTTTGAAATGTTATTTGCTGGCTGCTTAGCCTTTGATTTGTAAGTTTTGTTCCTAAAATGTGTTTGTTTTGCTACCATGTGGTGTAGATACAACAGGTCCACTGAAAGTCTTGGTTTTCAGTCACTGACTGTCACCAGGTGAGACTTGTCCACCATAGCGGCAAATAACGATGCTTTTCTTCTTATAAAACTTTTCAGTCATCCACAAGGGCGAGCTAGCAAAATTGTAAATATATTTCTTTGTTTGTTTGTTATTTACAGTACTAAACATAGTTAGGCAGGGATAAAATAGATGTGTTAATACACCTTACATGGGCCTATATGCAACTTTTTCTTCTCCTTTTCTCCTGTGTGGTATTTTCATGCCTTGCCAATAAAATGCTTTTTAAACCACCAGCAAGTAAGAAAATACTTAAAGAGAATCTGTATTGTTAAAATCGCACAAAAGTAAACATACCAGTGCGTTAGGGGACATCTCCTATTACCCTCTGACACAATTTTGCCGCTCCTCGCCGCATTACAAGTGGTTAAAAACAGTTTTAAAAAGTTTGTTTATAAACAAACAAAATGGCCACCAAAACAGGAAGTAGGTTGATGTACAGTATGTCCACACATAGAAAATACATCCATACACAAGCAGGCTGTATACACCCTTCCTTTTGAATCTCAAGAGATCATTTGTGTGTTTCTTTCCCCCATGCACTGAAGTTTCAGGCTGCTCTTTTCTTCCAGCAAACAGCTTTGCCCTTGTTTGTAATTCTTCAGTATGTGAAAGCCCAGCCAGCTCAGAGGACGATTTATCCAGCTTGTAAAAGATAAGAGTGAAGAGAGAAGCTGCTCTAATCTAAATAATACACAGGCAGTGTGCATAGAGGGGCCTGGAAGGGGGAGTTCATAGCAGAACCACAACACTGAAGAACTTGGCAGCCTTCCAGACACAGGCTGACAAGTCTGACAAGGGAAAGATACATTGATTTATTTACAGAGACTGTGATAGTACAAAGTGCTGCAGTAAGCCAAAACACATTAGAATAGCTTTTGGAACTTGTAGGATGATAAAAAACAGGATGCAATTTTTGTTACGGAGTCTCTTTAAAATAATTTTGAGAGTACTTTTTAATCTACTTTTTGAGAGTTTTTTAATTACAAATTACTAAAAATGTATGTTAAAGAGAAGATCAAAAATTCCTGCCTAGGAGAAAACTCAGTAGAAAAAAGTTAATTGCATAAGTGCCATGACCTTTAAAATAGACTTTCTTTAATAAATGATGCCTTAGCTCTCAAAAACTTTCAAAACGGGGAAAGCAATGGGCATGAGTAGTGTGCAGGCCTCATGCCCACTGCTTCCCCATTCATCGCCATTCCCCTCCGCTATGGTGTAAAGACCCTCGGAGCTACTGTGAGCAATGCACAGGTGCTGCCCGGTGACGCCCATGAACATGCGCCTGTGGCCGGAAGCATTTATTACTGAATGATTTACTGCATTTACTACATGGCATTACAGGGCCTCTTTAACACCGCATTGATCCCCCTAGGCCTAAGACACACTGTGAGTGCTTTTCTTGACCATCAGCTCTGTCTGAGCATTTAAAAAAAAATGCTCCCATTGACTTGCATTAAAATCACAGTAAAATCGTGGAAAAATCACTGCCATCATGTTTTTTCAAAAATCGCAATTTTAATGCAAGTCAATGGGAACGTTTAAAAAAAAACAAACACATAGACAATGCTGATGGTCAGAAAAGCACTCAGAAAGCACTCACAGGGTGTCTCAGGGTGTCTCAGGCCTAACTGTTCTTAAAGATAAACCGTGACCAACAATTGAACTTCATCCCAATCAGTAGCTGATACCCCCTTTCCCATGAGAAATCTATTCCTTTTCTCAAACGGATCACCAGGGAGCGCTGTATGGCTGATATTGTGGTGAAACCCCTCCCACAGGAGACTGTGAGGACCATTTTCCGGGCAGTTTTCTGTCTGTGAATCTCATTGCATTGTGGGAATTAGCTGTTTCCAACTGTTTCCAACTGCCAAAAAAGAAAGCAGCAGCTACTTCCACTGACATCACCTGCCAGCAGTAAAAATGGCACCATATGATAAATGTCAAAACATAAATCAGGGAGAGGAAAGATTTTACAACATTTATACATAATTATTGTAAAAATGAAGCACTTTTTTATTACATAATTTTCACTGGAATTCCTCTTTAATTACTACTAAACTTATGGCACAGCTCTAAAACATATTGGAATATAGATACTAATTCTAATCAAAGTTGACAAACATTTTGTAGTTAAAAATGATTAATTTTATTGAACATCATCTTGAACATTTTTACAAAGTACAAACAATGTTTTTTGCTATGACTTAATTTTTTCTTGGTAAATGAGAATTTTCTAATGCATACATACTATATACACAGTCAAAGTACATCCATGGCTAGTCTTTACTCATAAACATTTTCAATCCATTCCTTTAATGTAAACCAAGGATTTTATTGCCTGAAAGTAAGAATGGTGAATATAGTCTAAATGGGATCCCCGATTTAGCATTCTTGTGGTAGCCATCTTTCTCTTTCTTGTGTCATGTCCCAACAGCAACATTAGGAGATAATGCTACACACATAAATAAATAATGGCGTAAAGAAGACATTTCTATCACTAACTATACAAGGTAACAAAAATTACCTTCTTTTTTTTCTTTTCAAAGTGACAGGACCTTATTTGTGGAAAGGCACTACAGGCCATGGCATAGGGCGACAAAACAGGGTGTGGCAGGAAGACTTGTGTTTCTTTATGCTGAGAAGTATTACTTAGTACTTTTGTCTCTATGTGTTGTACTACTACTTGATTAAAAACTCCACAGTATGTTAAAAAGCACAATGCAAATCTGGCCCAGATATTATTTATTATAGTGGTACAAGTGACAAAATTAAAAAAAACCTTACCTGGGTCATAGTCAAATAATAATTGTGCATTTGCAATCATGTGTGTGTACGTTCTGCTACATGCACATGATTGAAATGGTGCACAATTGAAAAAGTTATTTAGATACATTTTTGTGTGAATTAATTTTATGAATTTTATTATTATGCACAGAAAAATAGTAACCACTCATTTACACGCTCATCAGGACTCTGCATAAGGTAGGGGGGTAGTGAACCACCTTTCCATCATCCGGCGGCTGTAGGCACGTGCCTGCAATGCCTTATGGTAAATCTGGCCCTGCTTTGCACTGTTCCTACAGTAAATCTATATTTAAATGGAATAGTGGAATTTTATTGATTTATTCAATTACCTCATCTGATTAGCTGGTACCCTACATGCAAAAACACATTTTCCTGTTGTTTTATTTACTAGGAACAGTGTTGAAAAATCATTTTTTAAAATGATGTGGTTTGTTTTTTATTTGACAAATGTGAAATATTACAAATTAACTTACTGTAATTTACTTTCCCGTGGCAAGTTTTGAATTTTAGAGAGGTCTCCATAGTGCACAATGGCCCTGATTCAAGTAACGTTTTTCTCCTGGGTGATAGTTTCATAGCTTGTTGTCAATAAACTGCCTTTTAAGCCACCAGCAACAAAGAAAATACTCAAAATAATCATGATAGTACTTTTTCATTTCCTTTTTTTTTTTTTTTTTTATTGCAAAGTGCTGAAAAGGTTATATCAAAGAGAAGATGAAAAAGTATCTCCTACGAAAAGAGTTAATTGAATCAGGGCCGATGTGATTAAAAAATAATCTGCCAAGGCCTCATATGCAATATTTTTTTTTCTTCAAAATAACTTTTAAGCATTTTACAATTGAAAAAGTACTTAAAAGTAGGTGAAAAGTACTATCAAAATTATTCTGAGAATTTTCTTTCTTGCTGGTGGTTTAAATGCATTTTATGACAAGGTTTGAAAATATCACCTAATGCTGAGCATACACGGAAAGTTTGTTCCTTATCAATCGAGCCACTGATGGCTCGAATGATAATTTTCGACAGGTCCGATGACCCGCCGGATCGACTCCCTGCTCGATCCCCGCGGGCGGACAATAGCGGGGAAGCGGGCGAAAGATAAGGTGCGCCCGCGGGGACGAGCAGGGATCGATCCAGGCGCTGGCTGGGATGAGCGGGGATGTGCCTGGATCGAGCCAGTGGCTCAATCCGGCGCATAAAACTTACTGTGTATGCCCAGCATAAGAGAAAACTCAGAAGGAAAAAGTGAATTGCATATGTGCCTAATGGGTTAGGTCACTTGCCTTCTGTAATGTTGAAGGCTTTTTTTTTAACTACAGAAGTAACACAAAATGCTCTTCTGCTAACAGATATTGTTGGTTAGCTCACCAAGGAGAGTCCTCAGAATAATCAAGCATTCACATGTAATATCTCATAAATCTCTAATTATAAAAATATATATAAAAAAACCTAAACATTCCCTTTGAAACAGCAGTACAATTGAGTTTATGTAGCACATGAAGTTACTCCAATTTCTTTAAAAGGGCGAAAATGATGCTGTTCCATTATCCCCACCATAATATGGACAGTATACATTTCACCATAGAGCTTGTGTTAAAAAAATAGCTCCTAACACCAATTCTACTCTCCTACACAACTGAACTGCATCATTTAACCAGCTGTTCCTGATAAAAAGAGAAGGTCTGCGTTGTTCCCTTACCTCACTAAACTGCTAGCAGACAATCTGCTACAGCTGATTTATAATGCGGCTCACACACTTTAGAGCCGTGCTGTTGCTTTTCACTTGTAACTAGCTAAGTAAGTAACTAATTAGCAGCCTGTTTATTTATTTACTTGGCTAGTTAAATGTAAAAAGCAACAGCATGGCTCTGTAGTGTTTGAGCCACGTTATAAATCAGCTGTAAGCAGAGTGTATGCTAGTGGTTAGAAAGCAGGGCAGCCCAGCCCATCAATTTTTATCAGGAACAGCTGATTTAATGATGCAGCTCAGCTGTGTAGGAGAGTAGAATTGGGGAAAAGAGCTATTTTTTTTAACATTCTATGGTGAAATTTATGCTGTCCATATTAAAAAACTGATGGTGGCGATAATAGAACAGCATCATTTTTCGCCATGGTGTCCCTTTAAGTAAAGTCTGATTTGTGTAGTAGAGTGCAGCATATTTAACTGAAAATCACACTGTAGTTTTGTTTCATTTGATAATTAAGACATCAGTTCAGCATATCTTTTAACATGAGTCATGCTTATCGTCACAAGGGACAAGACAATTTAAACATCAAAATGCTCATCTGACTTGGCCCTAAAATTTACTTTACGACTATGACCACAGATTCTTTCAGCCATCCTTATCCACCTTCCTGAATGAAAAAGTGCAAGGGGAATACGACTTCCTTTTTAAAAAGTGAAAAGAAGAGTTGAAGAAAGGAAACGTTTTGAGTCTATACATGAGTACATTGCAGTATTGTAATGAGATGTGTATTTACAGAGATAAAGTCATCGTCCTTCCTAATCCTTATTTCATAAATAGTGTTTTTTTCTTCCACATTTGGAACAACTTTAAAAAAACATTTTGAATGACACAATTACAATTATCATTTTTTTGTCAAGGTTGTGACAAAATGTTGACCTCCTATTATTGAAAATCTTTGAAATAGTTACTTTTAGTAAAATTGTTTGAATACCAGGGGTTACAAAGAGATAAATTAAAAAATGTTTGAATTGTTTTATAAACGTACGTTTTTAGGTTGCTACCTGTCATTTTCTGTTTTCACTGAGCTGTAGCTATTTTTAATCATACGTTGCATTAACAAAAAAAAAAAGTAATCCAATTTTTTTGAAAAACTGTCAAAATCAATGCTGTTGATTTTGAAACAGCTTATCGTAGGATTGATCAATTAGTGAAAATAATAAGTAAAAATATCCAAAACCAGCCAGGTGTTTTTACAGTTATTTCAATACTTTTTTTTTGCAGGCGTGCATATTTAAACTGATGTTTATTTGCAGAATGGAGCAACTTTTGCTGAAATTTTCATTGTAACTCTTTGATGACAATAAAGATCTAAGTCATATGATCACCTAGTATGGTTGTCACATTAGTTTATTCTGTGTGTGTCCATTATTAAACACAACACATTCAAATTAAAACTATAAAAAATAGAATAAAAATGATGCTTGCTTCAATGCAAATATTAGTAAATAGTTCCATGAAAAAAAAAATTAAAATTATCTACAGAAAATATGTTTATATATTTTTTCAGCATTTTCTTTTGGAAGAAAGAATTTAGCTTTATATCACTTGCCCATCTTTACTGGGCACTTACAGTGCAAACAGTTATCTTATGCTTCAATACTCCCCCATACCTCCATTCTTTCAGTTTCAAGGCCCTTTGCCATCAGATCCTCCTTTCTCCTCTTAAGGTGGCCATACATCTGTAGACTTGGTAGCCAATTGACCATCAGATTTAATAATTATTATAAATTATTCCCAATCAACAATTTGACCAATTTATGGATGAAATTGGTCATGTGTATCTATCGTACATGCTGGAAAACTTTGGTACAGGATGTGCACAGTGGTACGTGTACATGTTCGCCGCCCTCCCCCCCAATATGGTGCACCTGACACCATACGCCATACGCCCCATGTGCAATATGCTGGCAACTAAGTAGGGTAAGAGTTATTGCATGGGCCAGGAGGGGGCATGTACATTTGGGGGGACGCAGAGCCGGGGTGGTGTCACTAGATCAATTCCCAAGAGATTTCATGGTAAAATATATTGGAAATTGGCCTGTGTTTTATGGCGGCTTATATATCTCTCCAATCAGATGTGATCAGAGAGGGTTTTGTCTATTGGTCGATCGGCCACCGAAATTGCTAGATATGTGGTCACTTTTACAGTAAGGACAAAAGTACAGATGGCCAAAAAGATGCTATTTTTCTGGCTTGCATGCAGAAATTGCATAGAGCTTGGAATTAGCCTAATCTATATTGTTTGGAAGTGCATCTGTTGCTCACTTTCGAGGCTCGTGAAGTTTGCTTTAAATTTCGATATAAGTTGGAAATTGTGCATTCTATTGACCATCTCTAATAATTATGTGTAAGAATAACTTCTACCTGCTATAGGAGGTTAGATCTTCATCCTGGGACAAGCTTACAGATAACCTCTTCTTAAATGAATAAGGTAAGTCTTGTAAAGCACTTTTCTTCCATAGACCAAAAATTTGGAAGTTAAGGAGAGCAATTGCCTATTATAGTGCACTCAATATAATGACCTGGCCATGTGTTTGTATATTATTGTTGTGTGTGTAACCCAGTCCTGATCTGCTACCCTTGGTAGTCTAGGTTGGATTATTTTATCGCAGTGCTGTCCAACTCCAGACCTCGGGGGCTGAGGTCCTCACACATTTTTGGCACATTTAAAATTATATGATGGGAACAAATCAGGAAAGGCGTGGTGCATCTAGCAGAACATATTTCTTCAATTCTCAACCTATCCTAAGCCCTGGCATGAATATGGACCCCGAGGTAGTGATGAGCACAAATTTTGTAAAATCATAATGTGAAATTTGGGGTAAAATCTAAATTAATTTTGCATGTAACTTTAATCAGGAATAATAATTTATCAATTTTGTGTAATTTTCATGTAATTTCGTGTTTAATTTAGAGGTTAATAGCAAAACCTCCATACAGTACATGCTATCACCACTAAAATTGCTAGGTGTGATTATGCCAATAAATGGTATCATCCTGTTTTAAAACTTTTTGGTATGTTACGGGGAATAGTGGGAACGAGGCAAACAATTTTTTCAAAAAGACCTTGTAGTTTTTGAAAAACTGGATTTAAAAAAATGCAGGACAAATGTTTTTAAACTGTAATTTTTCTGAGTTTAAAAATCATTTTGTCTTTGCATTTTAAAAATCTATTTGCTCGAAAACGGCAAGGTCATTTTGAGACATTATTTTTCAGACTTGTTCCCACCCTTCCCCTTAATATAGGTAGCTATTTTGGTGCATGTGTGGGGGAGTGATAGATAGAATATATGGGATTACATGAAATCAGTTGAATGTCCAACTCTTAATTACATATAGCCATAATTGTGAACAGTTACACAACATTTTCGTAATCTTAATTAGCTCATTACGTTCATCAAGTAGAACATGTTTATCAGTCCATCCTAAACCCTGACATGGATATGGGCCTTGAGAACTGGAGTTGGACAGCTCTGCCTTATCCCCACCAGTTAACCTTCCAGTATTGAAGCACACAAACACCAGGCACATAGCGTCCAGTCCAGGCATCAAACCTGGGACTCTAAGAGGAAACAGCCACTACGCCATCATGCTGCACCATTGCTATGAGCAACACAATGATAGTCTAGTGATAACAATGGGAAGTTATGGAGTTATGAAGGTGGGTTGAACCTCAAAGTAAGGTCTTGACACTGCAACTATTCCATAAATAGGAGCGAGTGATGGTGACTGTTTAACCCAAAATAGCGGAATCACTGCCTTGCTGCAACACTACAGGAAATAGCCATTTTTGTTTACTGGAGAAACCAAAAATCCTGCTAATTATTTTTGATACTCAACACAGAAATTGTTTTTCCAGGAGGGACTTTAGATTTCCTTCATAGAACTAATTACTATATTTTGCCCTGGAGTGTCGGAATAAATATCTCACATTATTCTTATAATAGCTAAATGTATTAATATACTTATTTATCATCAAGGTAGTCCCAACATTAAATAATATTTTTTTACCTTACACAAAATGTTAAGTTCATCTTTATTCTACAAAGTTGGTTTCATTGTGGGTGCGGTTAGTATCTTGCCCTTCCGTAAGACATTTGTAGGTGGCCAGGGTTGTATTATAATATAATTTAAACTCAAACTCATTCAAACTTACAAAAAAAAGAAAACTATTAAAATTAAAGTCAAGGCATTTTTTTTTGGAAGGTTTTTGATGAGTTAGAAGCTCTTACTGTCCACTCTCCCTTTGGGGAGATCTTCCCTCAATGCTTATTTTCAACACATAACAGAGGACATCTTACCTTTGACAGCAGTCTCAACTGTTCTGTTTGGGAAACGTATCTGTAAGCCCTGTACTGGTAATAGCAGTAACATTTTGGAAGTCCTCTCATTTTCTGAACTACCATCAGCTGTCTTAAGTTCCATACACACACTAGACGATGGTCTTCAAGAAGGAACGTTAAACGATGGGTCGGCTGATAAACATAAAAAATAAATGCCCCAATGATGATAAAAGACAGCGATTATGGTCTATGTAGACCGATCCATCCTGATAGATCAGTTCGGACATCAATCTATGTTAATCATTCGTACTGCACAATGGCAAATGTTTTTTGTTCCTTCTAAAAACTCATGTGTTGCAAATCTCGCACTTCCAGTTACAATGTGACCGGGAGGCCGTAGTTGTGCTGTCGCTAAATTTAAATGTGCGCCAATGTCATTTGCTTGCTGCTAATCAACAGGGATCGCTCATTTTCCGACGACTGCAATCTAGTGTGTGTACAGAGCTTAAAAGATGAGACGTGAGGGAAGATTTCCTGGGCCATATGCAATTCCCTTTTTCAACGGAGTTTTCTCCTCGATGATCTTTTCCTTCCTTGTAAATAAAATGCTTTTTACACCACCAGTAAGCAAACTAATACTCAAAATAATTGTGACAGTACTTTTTGGTACTTTTCCCTTTGCAAAGTGCTAAAAAGTTAATTTAACTTGAAGATGAAAAATTATCCCCTAGGAGAAAACTCAGGAGAAAAATGTAATTGCATATGGCCCCCGAGTGGAGGTAAGTACAGTAAAAAATAAGCTTCCTAACATTCCTCTCTCTATTCAGAACTATAAAAGCAAAATTAACTTTTTTTTAAAAAAATTAACATTTTTCTTTTCTTTTCTTTTTTTGTTCTTGTTTTGTAAATGTCAGTGCAAGCAAAAGCAATGTAACCTGACCATAGTCATCGGAGTCGTTATCTAAAGTACTGGAATGTTTCAAACCAATTAAGTTGATCATCTGTGCCGGGCCAAGGCTTTGGCACTCATAGCAAGGATGTCCTTCTCATTCCCCGAGACACATAGTCCACAAAAGGACACAATCTTCTGAGTTTAGAAATGCATCAACAGCTTAATTAATGTCAGGCGGAGGTTGTGGGCATAAAGGGGTTGCTCATGTAAAAGAAAGAAAAAAAAAATTGTTGTCTCATCCAAGTTCTTCTGAACCTTCTTCGGGGTTTGTTAGTGTTTTGTTTTAGTTTTTTTTTTTTTTCTTATGTATTTATTTATTCTTCATAAATAAATATATTCAATTGGGGTAACTTTTTTGTTTGCTCTGGGATACAACTCACATTTGTTTGCTTTCTGGAAATTATTTTTTACCGTCAATATTTTTTCATCAAGCTCTCTGCTTCCTACCCCAATGAAAGCCCAAGTCTCGCCTGTTATGTTAGTTATAGGCAACAGCTAAATATAATGTAAAGGTGGCCATTCTAGAAAGCCTATCTTCAGTTTTCATTGTTAAACTTTACCGTGAATAAGATCCAGACATCAAGAGGTGTCTGCAATACCTTTAGCTTTATCAAGGGAGTCTGTTATTTAAATATCATGTTTAAATGATGACCTTAAGCTCAGATAATTTCCCTGCCACCTGCTGTCCCTCATTTTTCACCAGTGAGGTCACGCGTTCCTCACTTTTTGTCAGTGAGGTCACCCATAGACTGATCATAAAGGTGGCCACACACAATACAATTAAATAACTCGATATTGCAGCAATTCAACAAAAACGATTGGATGTCCCAAAGAATTGAAAGTTGTTGTTTTTTTAATTTGAACAAGAAATTCCAGTTTTTATTCAATATAAGTCGATCAGGAGTGGTGGATTTTTTTTTGTTCAATTTTTAATCAAATTGAATGGGGTAGAGTAGATTGTCAATTCCTTTTTTTTCCCCCCAATACATTTTCTCAGGGTTTTTCTTTTTTTTCTTTTTACAAATGGGGAAAAATTAAACATATGTGTTTGGTACATTGGTCAGATGTTTTAAATGTTACAATCAGAAGAAATTGATTGTAAACCTTGAATTAAAAAGAAATTTAAAAATATTTATGGTGTGTGGCCACCTTAAGGCTCAAGAGATGGGCACTGGTAGACCTAAGTGTGGAGATCTGAAATTTTTGATTTGAATGACAAAAGGTTTTAAAGTCTCTTTGACTCATCTTCACTGCATAACAAACCACAATCCAGTGCTCTCTTTTATCTCAGAAAAACTATAATTAACACACGCCTGCCCTTGTTGATAAAGTAAAAAAAAATCCATAAACACTGGTGACAGAAATGACAGGAAAGAAGACAGAAGAAGGTAATGATTACTGAGTACAAGTGAGTAGAAGAATATTTTCTGTTGATAGTCAACCCCTTTAAGACAAAAATTTAGAAAACGTGGACTCGTGGCACCAAGCTGTCTCATGCCTTAGGCATTATCCTTCTTTGCTTGTTTTTGTCCCGGCCCAGTTCTCCTTAGCTGTATTAACAATTCATGAGTAAGACCATAGTGCAGTCCTTAATGTAAGTCTTCTTTGCATAAATCAGAGTATAGATCCTGAAAATCAGCGATCGTGTCAGCCAATCTTTTCCATGTTATTTGTCTTTCCTGAGAACAAATCTTGTTAGGAGTCCATAGCGTGTCCAGTATCACAAGTGGGCATGTTCTGAGCTCTGGTCGCTGTCATGGCTATCATCATTGGCTAACGAGTCAGCGGTATGCTGGAGGCCCGCCGCGCCCATTCCGGAGAGTTCCGAGGGTAGTAGAGTTCCTTTTTTCACATTTACCAGTTCTTTCTCCCTGGCCGCAGCTCCCTGCTGCCCACCTTTCACTCTCTTCCATTTCATCCTGCGGTTCTGGAACCAAACTTTTACCTGCAGAAGTAAGCACAAAAAAGGGGGGCAAGATTAGACATTTATAGATTGTTGCATGAATGACTTCTAAAGTGAAAATTATGTATCACATTATGCGTACAGAGGAACCTTAATGCAAAAATGAGCTCAACCCCAAGCGGAATATATAGCCTAGAGAACTCCTTTCCTAAGATAAATTGTTACCTTTTATCTAATAGTTCGTCAGGGACATCTGTGTGGCTGATATTGAGGTAAAACCTCTCCACAGTGTGATGCCAGCGCCATGGACATGCCAATATCCCAACCTCTCAGCCTATCATGTTGTTAGTGGGCATGTTTATAGAAAAACACAGTTGGTGCTTTTTTATGCCAGTCAGCAGTAAGGATGATGACCTGCAGGTTTGTAAAGGTTTCAACAGCATGAACAAATTAAATGGTGAGTATCCATCATTTCTTGATCTCTCTTCTAATGAGTAACTTCTCACTTTGCAATGCCTTCAATTATAATTTTTTCCTACTACAGTATTATCTTTTGGTAAAGTTTCTCTTTGAGTGAGAGTCATAACCTTAATCTAAAAAGGCAAAAGCTGCCACATCCATTAAAATCTTTATTGTGGCTTGCAATGCTTAAAAGCCAATGTTTCGGAGCCACGTAGTGCCCCTTTATCAAGACACAAGTTGCTCTAGGCAACAATCTGCTCACCGATCAGGGGTTAACTAAATAGAGTTCCCCCGGGGGATAGAGCTCCTCTTCACACTCACTCTGGACGTGATGTGTATAAAGTGAGCGACTGTAACAGAGTTACAGTAATGCTTACTGATTACAGCCATAAACATTTTTCTGGCAGAATACAACTTCTGAGCTCAGGTGAGAGATATACAGTAAAAAGGTCAATAGTTCATGTATTCTAAGTCCGGGACACTTAAAGTGAGTGTTCAAGCTATCAAAAAAAAGATCCACTTACCTGGGGCTTCCTCCAGGCGGTGACAGCCGTCCTGTGCCCCCGCCGCAGCTCTGGAGGCTCCCGGTCTTCTCCATTTCAAAACCCGACCTCGACAGGTGGTTTCTGGGTCGGCATCTTCTGCGCTCCACAGCGCGGGACATGTGGTCCCTCCCACATCATCAGGACTGTACTGCGCAGGCACAGTAGGAGAGGTCGGGTTCTGCAACGGAGAAGACCGGGAGCCCCCAGAGCTGCGGTAAGGTCACAGGACGGCTGCCACGGGCTGGAGGAAGCCCCAGGTAAGTGGATCTTTTTTTTTAAAAGCTTGGATGTTTCCTTTATTAAACTGCCACTGATTAGATACAATTTTTACGCGCATGAGGATAAATACAATTGTTTATCTCATCAGTTTATTTTTACCTTGGGTAAACTTTAAGTCATGAGCTCAATCCCACTGAAATATTCTGGGAACAATCACACGCAACAATATTCAAGACATAAATCCTAAAATGAATCCTAACTATGAATTTAAAGAGTAACTGTCAGGCTGCAAAAGCTAATTTAAACCTCTATTCTCCTGTGTTAAACAGTTTAGAAGGAAGCCAAAAAAGCAATACTGAAGTTAAAAATCTCTCCTACTTTGATATTTGATGAACAGCAAGCCTCTATATTCCCAAGCTCCTAAGGAGGTCGGCAGGACGCATAACAGATACTGCAAAGCATTCTGGGGCTGCTTCTTCTCCCCAGTGCACTCCCTTGGTCCTCCCCTTCATTTCTCTATCCCGCCCTAAGCCTGCTTTCACAGTGGGAAGTTACAGGCTCATGTTACAGCAGCTTGTAACAGCAGCCAGCACTGAAAAATCAATGTGCTGTTCACAGGGCACATGTTCCGTTAGAGTATACTGCAGAAGTCCGCTATTGTTCCTAGTCACATGGCTAATTAATATTCACTGCACAGTAGTGTTGTCCGGATCATGAACCATTAGGATCTTTGATCCTGATCTTTTTTGTGAGTCGAATCATCAGGAAGCAAGGAAAGGGAGGATATGACATCACAATTGGCTTCATACAAGACAGACAAACATGAAACCTGCCATGAGCTGTCAGGAGCATCATTCTCTGCAAATACTATATAAAAATTCTGTGAAATGCAAACGTGGACAGTGAAATGCATATGTAATGTAAGTACAGCCAATATTTAGCTACTGATATATGTGTTGTTTTACTCTGAGACCCTATACCTAACAGCTCCTCTTTAACCACTTCACCCCAAAGCGTTTTTTACCTTAATGGACACGAGCGATTTTAACCTTTCAGTGCTCATCCCTTTCATTTGCCAATGGCTTAATCACTACTAATCACAATGAAATGATCTATATCTTGTTTTTTTCATCACCAATTAGGCTTTTTGGGGTTGATATTTGTTTTCAGTAATGACTTTATTTTGTATGCATTTTAAAGGGAGAAACAAGGAAAAATGAAAAAATAGACAATTTCTCCAATTTCATTATAGTTTTAATATAAACACTGCTACTGTACATAAAACCCACATATTTTATCTGCCTATTTGTTCTGGTCATCACAAGATTTTAATTATGTCCCAAAAAGTATGGTGACAATATATTATTTAGAAATAAAGGTGTATTTTGCCTTTGTTGTGCTTTTGTTTTACTTTTCTCACGTGCACATGGGGCGAGCGTGCATGCGCGGGAGCGCGCATGCGCCCAGCGGCAGCAGCGCTGCTTAACTTATAAAAACGTCCTGGAGCCGTTAAGAGGCTCCAGCAGGACACTTTAATATGCCTGTTTGTCTTTAAGTGATTAAATGATTCAATCTATACTGTAGATTACACTAAGAGGTCTTCTTCATCCCACCATACAACTTCAATTAAAGGAATACTATCGATACCCAAGTGTTCTAAAATGACAATGTGCAAATAATGTCTAAGTATCTGTGTAAACATTTTCCTATTTTTCATGTTAAATATCACAGTGTTGCTTGCGAATTTTCGCCAAAGCCATTTTTTTTCGCCGAATTTTCGCGAAAATAAGTACTATTTTCGCTTCAAAAGGCGAAATTTCGCATTAATATTTTCGCATTAATTTTCGCCTAAAGTCCGTTTTTTCGCGTTGAATATCTAAGCCCCCTTAAAAGCTAGAATCACCAAATTTGCAGGGTATATTAAAGAGATATGTGGGTACAAGAGGAAAAAGAAATTTTTCAAAAATACCTTATAGTTTTTGAGAAAATCGATTTTAAAGTTTCAAAGGAAAAAAGTATACATTTAAATGCAGTAAATGACAGTTACTTAAAGGGATACTGTTGGAGGGGGTCGGGGTAAAATGAGTTGACGTTACCCAGGGGTTCTAATGGTCCCCCACAGACATCCTGTGCCCACGCAGCCACTCCCCAATGCTCCGGCCCCGCCTCTGGTTCACTTCTGGAATTTCAGACTTTAAAGTCTGAAAACCACTGCGCCTGCGTTGCCGTGTCCTCACTCCCGCTGATGGTACCAGGAGCATACTACGCAGGCCCAGTATGGTCTGTGCCTGCGCCATGCACTCCTGGTGACATCAGGGGAAGCGAGGACACGGCAACGCAGGCGCAGTGGTTTTCAGACTTTAAAGTCTGAAATTCCAGAAGTGAACCGGAGGCAGGGCCGGAGCATTGGGGAGTGGCTGCGCGGGCACAGGATTTCTGTGGGGGACCATTAGAAGCTCTGGGTAACTTCAATTCATTTTCCCCCGACCCCCCCCCCTACAGTATCCCTTTAAGCAAACCTAGAGGTAGTGTAAAATTACTAATATCAAAAGAAAGGGCCAAGTGCCAAGTGCAAACTGCCAAGTGCAAAGGGCCAAGGGCAAAGGGCCAAGTGCAAAGGGCCAAGGCTCAAGTTCAAAGGGCCAAGTGCAAAGGGCCAAGTGCAAAGGGCCAAGTGCAAGGGCAAAGGCCCAAGTGCAAAGGGCCAAGTGCAAAGGCCCAAGTGCAAAGGGCCAAGTGCAAAGGGCCAAGTGCAAAGGCAAAGGGCCAATTGCAAGTGCAAAGGGCCAAGTGCAAAGGCAAAGTGCAAAGGCAAAGGGCCAAGTGCAAGTGCAAAGGGCCAAGTGTCAAATAAAAAGGGCCAAGTGCAAAGGCAAAGGGCCAAGAGCCAAGGGCTCTTTGCACTTGGCCCTTTTCTTTTGACCCTTGGCCCTTTGCACTTGCACTTGGCCGTTTGCACTTTGCACTTGGCACTTGTTCTTGGCACTTGGCCCTTTGCACTTGGCACTTGGCCCTTTGCACTTGGCAGTTTGCACTTGGCACTTGCTCTTGGCACTTGGCCCTTTGCACTTGGCACTCGGCCCTTTGCACTTGGCAGTTTGCACTTGGCACTTAGCCCATGGCACTTACACTTGGCCCTTTCTTTTGATATTAGTAAATTTACACTACTGCTAGGTTTGCTACAGTAACTGTCATTTACTGCATTTAAATGTATACTTTTTTCCTTTGACACTTTAAAGTCGATTTTCTCAAAAACTATAAGGTCTTTTTGAAAAATTTCTTTTTCCTCTTGTACCCACACACCTCCTTAATATACCCTGCAAATTTGGTGATTCTAGCTTTTAAGGGGGCTTAGAAATTCAACGCGAAAAAAACGGACTTTAGGCGAAAATTAATGCGAAAATATTCGGCGAATTTTCGCCTTTCGAAACGAAAATAGTACTTATTTTCGCGAAAATTCGGCGAAAAGAATATTTGCATTTTCGCTCATCACTGAAATATCAGAGGCAAAAGCTGTAATTTATTGAGGGTAGGATTTAGCTATATTGGGACAAATCAATTGCAGAAGGGATGTCTGCTTCAATGCACAGCCAGAGTTGCATATCAGACTACAGAAAGCAAATATCAAACATATCAAACTCTGAAAGCAAAAACAGTATGAAAAGCTGTGACAATTAGTTACATTTCCTCTGCTCTCTTCAGACAGGTCAGTCAGAAACACAGGACACAGGAGCTGCAGCTGTTGGGAGCTCTCTTCTCTGTCACACACAGAGCTACACATAGAGTTAACTGATCAAGTGTGAGGGGAATTTCCCCTCTCCTCATGGCTCAGTCAGCCCTCAGTTTCAGCAAAATACTTTCAAAGTTTACTAACAGTAAACAAAGAAGTTGCTACTAAAATGTACACACCAGTACTTAGCAGCACTTCCCAAACAATTCCTGTGTCAATTGAAAAAAATATGTGAATCGATAGTATTCCTTTAACAGAAATGTGCAAAATTGGTAATTTGTACTTCATTCAAAAATAATTTGTGAAAATGCACTTTATTTTCTTTTTTTTTATAAACAGTGATACTAAATATAGTTTTTTGTTGTTGTTGTTGTTTATGTTTTTTACAGTATTCATTTATAGATTATTTAGTCAGTGTTTGGTCATTGTAAAATCTTTCCTCTCCCTGATTTACATTCTGAAATTTATCACAGGTGGTGACATCTGTAGTTCTGCCAGGTGATCTCTGTGAAGTGTTCGTTTACAGATAATTACCGAAGCCAGTACACAATACACCTGGTTTCACAGAATACTCTAGGAGAAGAATTACGTATAGCTAAATAGCCTAGGCTAAGCATCATTGGGAAGGCGGGGCTACATGCCAATATACAGCAATATATAGATATAGGAAGTGTCTCTGATGCTGCAACCAGGACAATTACTGTAATGTGGGTATCCTGAATAATCTACTGCATTCTGCTATATGTCACTACAGGGCCTCTTGAAGTATAACTGCTCAGGCACCCCACTGACAACTGCTGTAAGCGATCTCTGTATGAGGCCCAGCAGGCACAGGTTAGAGGCTCAGCACTGACCTCCTCTAAGGTGACCTGCAGCTCATCCTGTTACAGTTTGTTCCCATTATAGAGGACGGTGGCAACAGCAAATCCCAAAGTCGCCAACAACAAGTCCCTCTCGCTGCTGCCGCAGATACACAAGCTGAGCGTGGAGCGCGGTGCCGGTTACTCTCAGCAGTCTCCAGAGTCGTCAGCTCGCTCTCCGGACGTCACAGAGGGGATGGATTCTGTTACCGGCTCACACATTAACTCTACAACTCTCTGGGCAGCTCTCGTGCTGAAGACAGCTGGGAGAATGCACTGAGCAAACGTGTCCAGCTAACTACTCAGGGCAAATGCATCGTTTTTAGAATGAAGAACAAGCAGCTGGGGGTGACCCAAACCAACAACGAGAGTATAGGGGACTTAAAGAGACAGAAAAACTCTCCTACTAAAAAGCAATGCTTAGGCCTCTTGCACACTGCATGCATTTCCGATTCAGCTTTTTAATCGTTTTTTACCTCTGTTCCGATTTTTAATCTTTACTGCATGCTGCGTTTTTTGATCCATTTTTCTGTTGAATATATTCAGGGACAATCGGAATTGAAAATCGGAATCGGAAACAGAATCGGAATCAGAATCAGAAAACGGATTTGCAGTGTGCAGGGAGCCTAAGTGATTTCAATAAAAATGTGTTTTCCTACTTTTTATAACCCATACAATTATCACATTTGCTTTTGTGCACAAGTATTATTATTCATTTAGAAATTATAAGTTCCCAAAGTTCAGTTTATTTACTTTGAAAGCTGCTGGTGCATGTTATTCAAAACTGTTGTAATTCTACTGTAAATGCAGCCAGTAATGATCACGATTACGATGCGTAATTGCGTATTATGATGCGTAATTACGCATGGGCGTAATTTCTGCTAATCACTAGTTGCGGTACGCTGCGCCAGAAGTGCCCTACCTAAGGGGCGGACATACAGTGGTGTGAAAAACTATTTGCCCCCTTCCTGATTTCTTATTCTTTTGCATGTTTGTCACACTTAAATGTTTCTGCTCATCAAAAACCATTAACTATTAGTCAAAGATAACATAATTGAACACAAAATGCAGTTTTAAATGATGGTTTTTATTATTTAGTGAGAAAAAAAACCTCAAAACCTACATGGCCCTGTGTGAAAAAGAAATTGCCCCCTGAACCTAATAACTGGTTGAGCCACCCCTTAGCAATAACTGCAGTCAAGCGTTTGCGATAACTTGCAACGAGTCTTTCACAGCGCTCTGGAGGAATTTTGGTCCACTCATCTTTGCAGAATTGTTGTAACTCAGCTTTATTTGAGGGTTTTCTAGTATGAACCTCCTTTTTAAGGTCATGCCACAACATCTCAATAGGATTCAGGTCAGGACTTTGACTAGGCCACTCCAAAGTCTTTATTTTGTTTTTCTTCAGCTATTCAGAGGTGGATTTGCTGGTGTGTTTTGGGTCATTGTCCTGCTGCAACACCCAAGATCGCTTCAGCTTGAGTTGACAAATAGATGGCCGGACATTCTCCTTCAGGATTTTTTGGTAGAGAGTATAATTCATGGTTCCATCTATCACAGCAAGCCTTCCAGGTCCTGAAGCAGCAAAACAACCCCAGACCATCACACTACCACCACCATATTTTACTGTTGGTATGATGTTCTTTTGCTGAAATGCTGTGTTACTTCTACGCCAGATGAAACGGGACACGCACCTTCCAAAAAGTTCAACTTTTGTCTCGTCGGTCCACAAAATATTTTCCCAAAAGCAATCATTGAGATGTTTTTTTAGCAAAAATGAGACGAGCCTTAATGTTCTTTTTCCCAAAGCTTTAGAAATGGCTTTAGAAATGGCTTTATAACCTTTACCAGACTGATAGATCTCAATTACAGTACTTTTGTTCTCATTTGTTCCTGAATTTCTTTGGATCTTGGTATGATGTCTTTGAGGTGCTTTTGGTCTACTTCTCTGTGTCAGATAGCTTCTATTTAAGTGATTTCTTGATTGAAACAGGTGTGGCAGTAATCCGGCCTGGGGGTGACTACAGCAATTGAACTCAGGTGTGATAAACCACAGTTAAGTTATTTTTTAACAAGGGGGGCAATCACTTTTTCACACAGGGCCATGTAGATTTGGAGTTTTTTTTTCTCACTAAATAATAAAAACCATCATTTAAAACTGCATTTTGTGTTCAATTATGTTATCTTTGACTAATAGTTAACGGTTTTTGATGAGCAGAAACATTTAAGCGTGACAAACATGCAAAAGAATAAGAAATCAGGAAGGGTGCAAATAGTTTTTCACACCATTGTACCTACATTACTGTGTGACTCCAGCGGCGATTTGCTTCGGACCGGAAGTCATTCAAGTCTATGGTAAACGCGCGTTTTTAAAAAAACCGCCAGTTTTTAGCGTCACGCATGCCCAGAAAAGTATTTTAGCAATACACTTCCGCGCATGTCGATTGCCCAACAGCAAGTGAGAGTCACTTCCTGCTTGTACAGATGCCAGGCCGGGATTACCGCGTTAATACTGCTTTTGGCGGTGCGTTGTCCGCACCTCACCGCCAATCTGCAGTGTGAACCCAGCTTCAGGCTCAGTTTCCCGGTGCTTCCCTAGGTTGGGGGCGCAACTTAAAAAGGAACTCCAGTGAAAATATTGTAATATAAAAAGTGTTTCATTTTTACAATAATTATGTATAAATGATTTAGTCAGTGTTTGCCCATTGTAAAATCTTTTAAATCCCTGACTTACATTCTGACATTTATATCACGTGGTGACATTTTTACTGTTGGCAGGTGATGTAGCTGCTGCATGCTTTTTTGGCAGTTGGAGACAGCTGTAAACAGCTATTTCCTACAATGCAACCAGGTTCACAGACAGGAAACTGCCAGGAGTACCACGGTACTACGAGTTACTTGTGGGAGGGGTTTCACCACAATATCAGTCATACAGCGCCCCCTGATGGTCTGTTTGTGAAAAGGAATAGATTTCTCATGTAAAGGGGGTATCAGCTACTGATTGGGATAAAGTTCAATTCTTGGTCGGAGTTTCTCTTTAAGTTTGCATCAAGTCTATAACCTGCCCTGGATGAAGGCATGCAGACACACACACAGGAGCCGCATGCACTTTTCTGTAAACTAGGCCCAAATTAATTCCCTTTTTATGAATACCCCAGGCGGCTTTCAATGTCCGGCTGGACAAATAGCAACAAAGAATGTGCAGTTGTGATGTTTTCATAGTCAAGTCTTTAGTTCCTTTTACTTGCAGCTTAATCCGTGAAATGCAAGCCCTTTCCTTGCGCTAGAGATGCTATTAAAACCCTCTTCTTAAATCAGCAATGGTAGCCTGATCTATTAGGTGCATCTGTTCCTGGCATCCCCCTCCCTTCTCCCTTACTCAGCAGCCTCCCCCTCTCCTCCACAGAATGATGATTAAGCTTCTGCTGCTGTTCAGATTGCAGATATATGAATGTATTGCCTAACAGGCGTTAATGGATTTATTTATAGAACGCTATTTTTATTCCTCCCATCAGAAATCAGATTTCAGCTCTCTCTAGAAAAGCTTCCTCTGTGGAAGAATATTGTATACTAGCCGACCCGCAGCGTAGTATACGCCGCATAAGGGGGTGGAGGGCAGGAAGGGGGTATTGGGCACAGCGGCGGTCCCCCATGTGCGCTCCCTCTCCAGCTTAAGCTCAGCAGGATCCCCCCTCCCTCACCTGGGTCCCCCATGTGCACACCCCCTGAAGCTTAAGCTCAGCAGGACCCCCCCCTTCCTCACCTGGGTCCCCCATGTGCACTCCCCCTGAAGCTTAAGCTCAGCAGAACCCCCCCTGACCTGGGTCCCCCATGTGCACACCCCCTGAAGCTTAAGCTCAGCAGGACCCCCCCTTCCTCACCTGGGTCCCCCATGTGCACTCCCCCTGAAGCTTAAGCTCAGCAGGATCCCCCCTCCCTCACCTGGGTCCCCCATGTGCACTCCCCCTGAAGCTTAAGCTCAGCAGGACCCCCCCTTCCTCACCTGGGTCCCCCATGTGCACTCCCCCTGAAGCTTAAGCTCAGCAGAACCCCTCTTCCCTTACCTGGGTCCCCCATGTGCGCTCCCCCTCCTGCTTAAGCTCAGCAGCAGCCGCCACTATTAGTAAGAGGCAGCGGGCGGTGATGACTCACCTCTTCCGCGTTCCAACGTCGTCACTTCCTGCAATACCGCCACTGTATTGGTGTAACTTGCCTTCTTAAAACAGAAGGAAATCTGCAATAATTCAGCTATAAGTGAACATTTGTGGTTACCCACAATGCACTACTACTAAATATGCAAATTATCCCTTTTCACCCTTGATAGGCCAAGCAAGCATCCAGAACCGCTGGTGTGTAGCAAGCATATAGCTTTAAATTTTACACTGTCATATCAAACCCACATGTAGACAGCCTATTTCAGACTTTGGTCCTCATCAGTACATTGCAGGGATTGATACAGCTGTATGAGATAGGGCTTGGACCAGTACAACAGAGTAACCAAGTAGCTCAGGGTGACCCAAACCACTCGGAATGTATCTATATATATAAAATCGGATGTATGTATGTATGTGTGTGTATGTGTGTGTGTATGTGCCGCGATCACGCGAAAACGGCTTGACCGATTTGAACGAAACTTGGTATGCAGATACCTTACTACCTGGGATGATATGTTCTGGGGGTCTCGCGGCCCCCCTGCACACCTGGGCGGAGCTACAAACAGCAAATCAGATTCCACCCATTCATGTCAATGGAAAAAATGTAAAAGGCTGCCATTCTCACAGTAATCGAGCCACAGTCCCCACACTTTGCACAGTTGGTCACTTGGTGACCGAGGTTACAAATCCAGGAAAAGTGGGCGGAGCATAAAACAGCCAATCAAATTTCAGCCGTTCATTTTAAATGGGAAAATGTAAACTGCAGCCATTCTTAGACTGTTAATCGCAGGGTTCTCAAACTTGCCACAGTTGGTCACTGGATGAATGAGATTAAGATTCAAGAAAGTGGGTGGAGCCTACAACAGCCAATCAAAATTCACCTATTGATTTTCAAGGGGAATATTTAAACTGCTGCTATTCTTACACTTTTAATGGCAGAGGCTTCAAACTTGCTACAGTCGGTCATTGGGTGACTGGGGTCAAAGTTCACTAAAGGGGCGGGGCCACATACAGCCAATCAGATTTCCTTAGTGGATAAACTGCTTCCATTCACACATTTTTGATGCCTAGAACCTGACAGCTCACAAACTTGGTCATTGAGTGACTGTGTGTCAAGGTTACAAAAAGTGGGCGGAGCCACAACAACTTTTACTGGGAAAATCTAAACGGCAGCCATTCTTACACCGTTAATGGCAGGGTTCTCAAACTTTGCACAGTTGGTCATTGGGTCACAGATTAAGATTTTGGAAGGTGGGTGGAGCCTACAACAGCCAATAAAAATTCCCCTTTTGATTTTCAAAGGGAATATTTCATCTGCTACCATTCTCTTATACTGGTAAAAGCAGATGCCTCAAACCTGGTACAGTTGGTCACTGGGTGACTAGGGTCCAAATTCAGGAAGGGGGCGGAGCCACAAACAGCCAGATTTGTTTATTTTTTAATGGGAATATACAAAGTATTGATACCAAGGATCCCAAAGCTGATAAACTTGATAATTGAGTGACTGTATGTCAAGGTTAGAAAAAGTGGGCGGTGCCAACAACTTCATTTTTTACATTGCAGGGTTCCCAAACTTTACACAATTGGCCACTGGGTGACTGGGATGAATATTCTGAAATGTGGGTAGAGCCTACAACAGCCAATCAAAATGTACCTATTAATTTTCAAGGGGAATATTCACATTGCTACCATTCTTACACTGTTAGTGGCAGAGGCCTCAAACCTGATACAGTCAGTCATTGGGTGACTGGGATCCAAATTCACTAAAGGGGTGGAGCCACAAACAGCCAATCAGATTTGTTAGATTGATTTCAGCCATTCTGTTATTGCCAGGGTTCTCAAACATGACACAGTTGGCCACTGGGTGACTGTGACTAATATTCAGAAAAGTGGGTGGAGCCTACAGCAGCCAATCAAAATTCACCTTTTGAATTTCAAGGGTAATATTTACTTTGCTGCCATTCATGCACTCTTAATGGCAGAGGCCTAACATCTGCTACAGTCAGTCACTGGGAGACTGAAATTTAAATTCTGAAGGGAGCGGGCCAAAAACAGCCAATCAGATTTGTTTAATTTCAATGGTAAAATGCAACTTATTGATGCCAAAGACCCCAAAGCTCATAAACTTGGTCATTAAGTGACTGTATGTCAAAATTAGAAATAGTGGGCAGAGCCAAAAACAACTAACTTTTTACATGGGGAAATGTAAACTGCAGCTTTTCTTACACTGTTAATTGCAGGGTTCTCAAACTTCACACAGTTGGTCACTGGGTGACTAGGATTAATATTCGGAAAAGTAGGTGGAGCCTACAAGAGCCAATCAAAATTCACCTATTGATTTTCAAGGGGAATATTGAAACTGCAGCCATTCTCACACTGTTAATAGCAGAGGCCTCAAACCTGCTACAGTCAGTCGTTAAGTGTTTGGGGTTCAAATTCAGTAAAGGGGCGGAGCCAAAAACAGCCAGATTTCTTTGCTGGATAAACTGCTTCCATTAGCACAATTTTGATGCCAGGAACCCAAAAGCTCACAAACTTGGTCATTGAGTAGTGACTGTGTGTCAAGGTTACAAAAAGTGGGTGGAGTTAAAAACAGATTTTTCTGGGAAATTGTAAACTGCAGCCCTTCTTCACTGTTAATGGCAGGGTTCTCAAACTTAGCATAGCTGGTTACTGGGTGACTGGGATTAATAATCAAAAAAGTGGGTGGAGCCTAAAAATGCCAATCAAAAATCACATGTCGCTTTTCAAGGAGAATATTAAAATTGCTGCCATTCTTGCACTGTTAATGGCACAAGCCTCAAACCTGGTACAGTTGGTCATTGGGTCACTGAGGTTCAAATTCAGAATAGGGGACAGAGCCACAAACAGTTAATCAGATTTGTTTCATTTCATGGGAAAATACAAATTATTGATGCCAAGGACCCCAAAACTCACAAACTTGGGCATTGAGTAGTGACTTTGTGTCAAGGTTACAAAAAGTGGGCGGAGCCAAAAACACATTTCACTGGGAAAGTGTAAACTGCAGCCCTTCTTACACTATTTATTTCAGGGTTCCCAATCTTTGCCCAGATGGTCACTGAGTGACTGAGATATTCAGGGAAGTGGGTGGAGCCTATAATAGCCAATCAAAATTCACCTGTTGATTTTCAAGTGGAATATTTAAATTGCTGCCATTTTTACACTGTTAATAGCAGATGCCTCAAACCTGCTACAGTTGGTCATTGGGTGACTGGGGTTCAAATGCTGGAGAGGGGTGGAGCCACAAACAGCCTATCTGATTTAATTTCTATGGAAATATACAAATTATTGATGCCAAGGACTCCAAAGCTCACAAACTTGGTCATTGAGTGTTTGTGTGTTAGGGTTAGAAAGTGGGCGGAGCCAACACCAGTCAAATACATACCCGGGCAACGCCGGGTCATCACTGGGTGGAGACAAATACATATTTCACTGGGAAAATGTACACTGCAGCCATTCTGTTAATGGCAGGGTTTTTAAACTTTGCACAGTTGGTCACTGGGTGACTGGGATTAATATTCAGAAAAGTGGGTGGAGCCTACAAAAGTAAATCAAACTTCACCTGTTCCTTTTCAAGGGGAATATTTAATTGCTACCATTCTTGAACTGTTAATGGCACAGGTCTCAAACCTGGTACAGTTGGTTATTGGGTGACTGGGGTTCAAATTCAGAAAAGGGAGTGGAGCCACACACACTCAATCAGATTTGTTTCATTTCAATGCAGATTATTGATACCAAAGACCGCAAAGCTCACAAACTTGGTCAGTGAGTAATTGCGTGTTAGGGTTAGAAAAAATAGGCAGAGCCAACACCAGCCAAATACATACCCGGGCAACGCCGGGCAATTAGCTAGTAGGGGGATAAAAGGAACCAAAAAGCGCTACTACTAAAAAAAAGCAAAGCTTGGTGTAATTCTCTTTCTTAAAACAGATGGAAATCTGCAATAATTCAGCTATAAGTGAACATTTGTGGTTACCCACAATGCACTGCTACTAAATATGCAAATTACCCCTCTTCACCCTTAGTAAGCCAAGCAAGCATCCAGAACCACTGGTGTATAGCAAGTCTATAGCTTTAAATTTTACACTGTCATATCAAACCCACATGTGACAGCCTATTTTGGACTTTTGGTCCTCATCACCAGTACATAGCAGGGATTGATAAGGCTGTATGAGATAGGGCTTGGACCAGTACAACAGAGTAATCAAGCAGCTCAGGGTGACCCAAACTACTAAGAATGTATAGGGGGATAAAAGGGACCAAAAAGCCCTCCTACTAAAAAAAAGCAAAGCTTGGTGTAATTTGCCTTCTTAAAACAGAAGCAAATCTGCAATAATTCAGCTATAAGTGAACATTTGTGGTTACCCACAATGCACTGCTACTGAATATGCAAATTATCCCTCTTCACCCTTGTTTGATTTGGCACTACATTTTCTTCTTACTTGGACCAGCCCCTTCTTCTTGCTCGGACCGGCCCTGGGGGCAGGGCACTACTTCTTCTTCTTGCTTGAAGGTTGAGGCACTTACTCTATTATATATATAGATAGTGTGTGTGTGTGTGTGTGTGTGTGTGTGTGTGTGTGTGTGTGTGTGTGTGTGTGTGTGTGTGTGTGTGTGTGTGTGTGTGTGTGTGTGTGTGTGTGTGTGTGTGTGTGTGTGTGTGTGTGTGTGTGTGTGTGTGTGTGTGTGAAGGGGGGGGGGGGGTTACAGGGCTGGGGGAAGGGTGGAGGGCAGGTTTCAAGTTTAAAATGGTTAGCTGGGATGTGTTGAAGTATTTATTTGAGTCAACCTGTAACTTTTTTGGCACTAAAAATTTAACCTTCTTGCCGCTAATCAAGGCCTTTACCACAGCCACCTATGGCGGAGCCATTTTTATCGGTGCTTGTCCTTAGTGCTGCTCATCCAGATTCCGGATATCCAGGTAACCCGGATGTCCAAACTTTTTGTCAGCTATCAGGCCGGATTCGGATTCCGAAAACCTGGACCCAAATTTGGATAGCAATCCGCGGATATTTGGTCGCATACCCGGATATCGGATTCGGATACTGTAACTAAGGAGATGATTTCATTGAGCCAATCAGAGGGCTCCCAGCAGAAGCCCTAGCAACCAATCACAGAAGGGAACCCTGACCAGCCCTACCTGACCTCTTTGAGTCAATCAGAGGGCTCCTAGCCTAAGCCCTGGCACCCAATCACAGAAGGGAACCCTGGCCAGCCCCGACCCCCCCCCCCTCCCCTGTATTATAAGGAGGGCTGCCATGATGAGAAATCTCATCCTTGCTTGTGAATGCTCACTGAGAGACATGCTCCAGTGCTGCTGGCCTAGCAAGTGCTGTACACAGTGATAAACCTAAAGCTGTTCAGTGATTAACCCCTTCACTATCACTACACTATTGTTATATTGTTAATTAGGTAGCAACTAGCTTGATTTCATTCAGTGAGTGACAGTCAGAGTGTGTGCTGCAGGCCTGCTGCAGCTGCTATGTGTCTGTGTGTGTGCTGTGCACAGACCAGGCCAGCTGCTGCCTGCTGGCCAGCTAGCCTTAGCTACAGTATAGGTTAGATTAGGGAATAGGATTACTGTGTTATTGTGTAGTTAGTACTGTAGTACTGCAGTCAGTGCTAGTAGTTGTTAGAGTAGTAGTACTACTGTGTTAGCTTACTACAGAACTGCTGTGCTGTGAGCAGTTCCAGTGTGACAGTTAGTGTGCACTAGTGTCTTCTCCTCTGCTGTCTGACTGTCACTCGGCACTTGCCACTTTGCATTTGGCACTTTGTACTTGGCACTTTGCATGTGGCACTTTGCACTTGGCACATGGAACTTTACACTTGGCACGTAGGACTTGGCACTTTTCACGTGGCACTTTGCAGGTGGCATGTGGCACGTGTCATGTGCAAAGTGCCACGTGCAAAGTGCCACGTGCCAAGTGCCAAGTGCAAAGTGCCACGTGCAAAGTGCCACATGCAAAGTGCCACGTGTCAAGTGCAAAGTGCCACGTGCAAAGTGCCAAGTTCAAAGTGCCACGTGCCAAGTGCAAAGTGCCACATGCCAAGTGCAAAGTGCCACGTGCCAAGTGCAAAGTGCCACGTGCCAAGTGCAAAGTGCCAAGTGCCAAGTGCAAAGTGTCACGTGCCACTGCCACGTCCGGCATGCTCCTGGCAAACGTTACACTTGCTGCTGCTGCATTGCCCTACTCCTGCTGCCTGTGCTGCTCACACCGCCAGGGTGCCACAGGCCAGAGGAGGAGGAGGAGGGCTGTGGTGATACCACCTATATTTAACCCAAAACACAAGTGCCGCATAATTTTTTGGAGGTGTCTGGGCTGAAAACTGCCATGTCCCAGATGTGCAGGTGGACTTTGGATACAATGTGGGCACGACCGCTGTCTGGAACCTAGTCCTGATGTTAATTGACAGCCATTTGGGGGGGGGGGGGGGGGGATTTTAGGTCCCCACATCATCAATTAGTGTTTGCCTTTTAAAAAAAATGATGCTACATGCCTCATTTACCCTAAAACGTTTTAAAAGCAATTCAAAGGCCACTTCCGGTTTTGCAATCCGGATATCCGAATCCGCCACGATACCCCGGATACTGAGGTCGGATATCCGATTCGGTTCAGAAAAGTTTGAATTCGGATATCCGACCCGGATCAGATATCTGGGTATCCGGATCCGAATCGGATCCGGTTTTTGAAAAGGGGTATCCGAGCTGCACTGCTCGTCCTGGGCAATTTTTATCTGCTCCGAGCTGGTCAACCCCCATGCCCCTGGCAGTTGAATGTTTTCCAAATGGATCTCTAACTCATGCGACTTTTCTAAGGGTAATTTTTATGAAACGGCCATGGCCGGACCTCCCATAATGCAGCCTAGAACCCCTGCATCATGGCAGGAATCGGGGTGCAGGCTTGGGGAACAGGGTGCACGGAAGAAGTGGGGAGGGGGGCTGACATCATTCCTCCCTCCCTCTCCATGGGCCCCCTCCTCCCCCCCCCCCCCTGCAGAGTGGCACACATCGGTGCGGTTTGTAATTAACTCACCTGCTCGCTCGCTCCATGCGACGCAACCGCTCCAGCAGCCGGCTCCTCTCTACTTCCTGTTCCCCTGCATGTCACATGATTACACGCATCATACAGAGATTGGATGGCCAGAGAGGAGGCAGCTGCCAGAGCAGACGCATTGCATGGAGTGAGCGAGCAGGTGAGTTAATTACAAACCGCACCGCTGCGTGCCACTCTGCAGGGGGGGCAGGAGAGAGGCCCATGGAGAGGGAGGAATGATGTCAGCTCTCCTGCCTGCAGCTATACTGGGGGCACCTATGCTTGGCTAGCAATACTGGGGGCACCTATTCTTGGCTACTTATACTAGTGGCATCTATACTTGGCTACTTATACTGGGGGCACCTATACCTGGGCTGGCTACCTATACTGGGGGCACCTATACCTGGCTACTTATACTGGGGGCACCTATACCTGGGCTGGCTACCTATACTGGGGGCACCTATGCTTGACTACTTATACTAGTGGCATCTATACTTGGCTACTTATACTGAGGGCACCTATACCTGGGCTGGCTACCTATACTGGAAGCCCCTATACCTGGCTACCTATACAGGGGGCACCTACTGTATTCCTTGCTTCCTATACTGGAGGCACCTATACCTGACTACCTATACTGGGGGCACCTATAACTGGCTTCCTATACTGTGTGTACCTCTACCTGATTACCTATACCAAGGGCTCCTATACCTGGCTACCTATACTGGGGGCACCTATACCTAGCTACCTATACTAGGGGGAACCTATATCTGGCTACCTATACTGGGGACACCTATACCTGGCTACCTATACTCGGGGCACCTATACCTGGCTACCTATACTGGGGGCTCCTATACCTGGCTACCTATACTGGGGGCACCTATACCTAGCTACCTATACTAGGGGGAACCTATACCTAGCTACCTATACAGGGGGCACTTATACCTAGCTATCTATACAGGGGGCACCTACTGTATTCCTTGCTTCCTATACTGGAGGCACCTATACCTGACTACCTATACTGAGGCCACCTATAACTGGTTTCCCATACAGGAGACAACTACTGTATACCTTGCTTTCTATACTGGGGGCACCTATACCTAGCTACCTACCTACCTATACTGAGGGTGATTTTTTAATCTTGCCACACTGCAGTTATAATTCGCAGTGCAAATTGTCAGGTGCCGTGCGATCTTTTCACTGACCGGGGAGAGCGCATCCTCACCAGCTTGCTTCAGGCAGCAAAAAGTGTATAACCGGCCCTGGAAACGGCTGCATTCACAGTATTTCTGAGCAGTAGCCAAGTCCCTATATACTTTTTACTCTTAATGAAACTTCAGGGGGAAGGGACCAGCACTGTAATACTTACTTTTTAATCGACCTGCCTCGACTCCGAGTTTATATATATTTATTGAATTCTATGGCATATTACAGGGAGATCAGAAGAGCATGAAAAGCTAGACGCAGTATAGAGTTTCCTGGCTGGTAAACTGATAAGCTTGTGCTAAAGAGACTACTCTGCAGTCAGTATAATATTCCAGGAAGATACTATTCCTCTTCCCAGAGCGGGGGGGGGGGGAGGGGGGGAGGTTGCAGAGCTCAGTAGCCAGATAGTTGCTTCCATATCAACAGCAGGGAAGTAAAAAACCAATATGTTTAATATGGATCCCCCGTCGGATCTGTTAACAATTAAGTCTTGAAATGTGACTTATTTTCGGCCGCACTGTAATGGTCTAAGCTTGCACAGCTGGTATGTCGGGAGGCGTGGCCACTGTCATCCGCACAGATATACAGCCAAAAAAAACACAGATATATTGTATGGAAGAACGCACCATAGATATAAATTAAACGTCGGGATTGGAAACACTCGCTTTCTTCACTTCGGATGGCTCGGGGAAACTCCCCGTTTCTTTGGCACCTGGCATACGCGTTTCGCTAATAAATTGCTCGAGGTTTGCTTAAAGGATGGCTCATCTGCTCTGCATTTGTGGCTAATACCTTGCACATTTATTTCAGTGTGTTTGGTGCATTGGTGGCCATGATGACGCTACGGCAGAATGGTCACATCTTAAAGTGAAATTCTGCTAACCTTACGCTGCATTCAGACAGTTGGCTAAACTGGGCGTGTGCCGTGTGGTTCAGCCATTGATCTACGGAGAACCGAGCGCCATGCAGTTATTGTGGAATGCATCCAAAAGGCAGCATATGTAATGACATGTGTGTTAGGATGCAATCACGGTGCATTGCCGTGTAGCTATCACCAGTGATGCTCGGATACTCCCGATCACGAATTTGAGTACGACCGGCCACGGCAGTATCGAAATCCGGATACGCCGTGATCGTGATCCGGATTTGATGCTCAAATCTGAATCTGACTCGGACTTTAGCCATGATTACATGTAGAAATCCGGATTTGACTTTGACGTTAAGAGCAAAGCCCCCATATATGCTGCAATCACCAAACTTGCATGGATTGGATTATAAAGGTGAGAAGTGGCTACAACCTTAAAAAAAAAAAATTCAAAACGAAATTTTCATTTTTGAGAAAATTGATTTTAAAGTTTCAAATGAAAAAAGTATTCGTGATTCAAAACCCGCCAAAACCCGCTGACTTTAGCAGTTAATAGCAAAGCCCCCTTACATGCTAGAAACACCAAATTTGCAGGATATGTTAAAGTGGACCCAATTTAAAAATACAAGATTTCAGAAATAAAATCTATTTTCTAAATTATAATAATAAATAGCAGCCTTTTTTCAGCTGCATGATGACAAATATAAAATACTAGCTGATGGCCCGGCGTTGCCCGGGTATGTATTTGGCTGGTGTTGGCTCCACATAGTTTTTCTAACCCTAACACACAATTACTCAATAACCAAGTTTGTAAGCTTTGGGGTCTTTGGCATCAATAATTTGCATTGAAATTAAAACATCTGATTGGCTGTTTGTGGCTTCACCCCCTTTTTTGAATTTGAACCCCAGTCACCCAATTACCAACTGTACCAGGTTTGAGGCCTGTGCCATTAACAGTGCAAGAATGGCAGCAAATTAAATATTCCCCTTGAAAGACAACAGGTGAAGTTTGATTCACTTTTGTAGGCTCCACCCACTTCCCTGAATATTAATCCCAGTCACCCAGTGACCAACTGTGCAAAGTTTGAGAACCCTGCCATTAACAGTGTAAGAATGGCTGCAGTTTACATTTTCCCAGGGAAATTTGTATTTGTCTCCACCCACTGATGACCCGGCATTGCTCGTTTATGTATTTGACTGGTGTTGGCTCCACCCACTTTTTTAACCCTAACGCACAAGCACTCATTGACCAAGTTTGTGAGCTTTGGGGTCCTTGGCATCAATAATTTGTATATTTCCATAGAAATTAAACAAATCAGATTGGCTGTTTGTGGCTTCACCCCCTCTCCAGCATTTTAACCCCGGTCACCCAATGACCAACTGTAGCAGGTTTGAAGCATCTGCTATTAACAGTGTAAAAATGGCAGCAATTTAAATATTCCATTTGAAAATCAACAGGTGAATTTTGATTGGCTGTCATAGGTTCCATCCACTTCCCTGAATATTAATCTCAGTCACCCAGTGACCATCTGGGCAATGTTTGGGAACCCAGCCATAAATAGTGTAAAAAGGGCTGCAGTTTACATTTTCCCAGTAAAATTTGTTTTTGGCTCCGCCCACTGTTTGTAACCTGGACATACAGTCACTCAATGACCAATTTTCTGAGCTTTGGGGTTCTTGGCATCAATAATTTGTATTTTCCCATGAATTGATACAAATCTGATTCACTGTTTGTGGCTCTGTCCCCTTTTCTGAATTTGAACCCCAGTGACCAAATTACCAACTGTATCAGGTTTGAGGTTTGTGCCATTAACAGTGCAAGAATGGCAGCAATTTTAATATTCTCCTTGAAAAGCGACATGTGATTTTTGATTGGCATTTTAGGCTCCACCCACTTTTCTGAATATTAATCTCAATCACCCAGTAACCAGCTGTGCAAAGTTTGAGAACACTGCCATTAACAGTGAAGAAAGGCTGCAGTTTACAATTTCCCAGAAAAATCTGTTTCCAACTCCACCCACTTTTTGTAACCTTGACACACAGTCACTGAATGACCAAGTTTGTGAGCTTTTGGGTTCCTGGCATCAAAATTGTGTGACTGGAAGCAGTTTATCCAGCAAAGAAATCTTGCTGTTTTTGGCTCCACCTCTTTACTGAATTTGAACCCCAGACACTTAACGACTGCCTGTAGCAGGTTTGAGGCCTCTGCCATTAACAGTGTAAGAATGGCTGCAGTTTCAATATTCCCCTTGAAAATCAATAGGTGAATTTTGATTGGCTGTTGTAGGCTCCACCTACTTTTCTGAATATTAATCCTAGTCATCACCCAGTGACCAACTGTGTCATGTTTGAGAACCCTGCCATTAACAGTGTAAGAAAAGCTGAAGTTTACATTTTCCAATGTAAAAAGTTTATTGTTTTTGGCTCCGCCCACTATTTCTAATCTTGACATACAGTCACTTAATGACCAAGATTATGAGCTTTAGGGTCCTTGACATCAAAAATGTGTGAATGGAAGCAGTTTATCCACCAAGGAAATCTGATTGGCTGTAGGTGGCCCCGCCCCTTTAGTGAATTTGGACCCCAGTCACCCAATGAGCAACTGTAGCAAGTTTGAAGCCTCTGCCATTAACAGTGTAAGAATGGCAGCAATTTAAATATTCCCCTTGAAAATCAATAGGGGAATTTTGATTGGCTGTTGTAGGCTCCACTCACTTTCTCGAATCTTAATCACATTCACCCAGTGACCAACTGTGGCAAGTTTGAGAACCCTGCGATTAACAGTCTAAGAATGGCTACAGTTTACATTTTCCCATTTAAAATGAATGGCTGAAATTTGATTGGCTGTGTTATGCTCCTCCCACTTTTCCTGGATTCGTAACCTCGGTCACCAAGAGACCAACTGTGCCAAATGTGGGGACTCTGGCTTTTATTACTATGAGAATGGCAGCCTTTTACATTTTTTCCATTGACTTGAATGGGTGAAATCTGATTTGCTGTTTGTAGCTCCGCCCATGTGTGCAGGGGGGCCGCGAGACCCCCAGAACATATCATCCCAGGTAATAAGGGATCTGTATACCAAGTTTGGTTCAAATCGGTCAAGCCGTTTTCGAGTGATCGCGGCACACACATGCACGCACGCACGCGCGCACGCACGCACGCACGCACGCACGCACACACACACACACACACACACACACACACATCCGATTTTATATATATAGATTTTACATTTATTGGAGGAAGCCCTCCCTTCCTTTCATATTGCCGGGACAGAGTCCGGCAAACTGGTGGAGTAGATGGTGTCTGGCAAAGGAGGAATTGCTAATGGCTGCCACCTGTATAACACTAGTTATGAAAAGAGAAGGGTGAAAAGCATGCACTGAAATGCTCATAGGCTTGAAGGAGTGTTTATTTATCTTTGTATGTGTCAGAGTGGTGCAACTAAATATTTTGAATTAAAAAAATGTTTGGTTCTGCTCCGCTTTAAGAAGAACAGTGGGAACAAGAGGGGAAAAAAAAGCATACATTTAAATGCGGTAATTGACACTTAATGACAGACCTTATAATTTTTGAGAAAATGTTAAAGTTTCAAAGGAAAAAAAGTATACATGTAAATAGGTACACTGCAGGGCCACTAAATAGCGGTGGAAATTAGGATTTAAAGATCGAAAAAGTGATAATTATGCAATCCTAGTGATCAGGTGATTTAGAGCCAATCAAAATTGCTCCCCATTCATTTCAGAAGGGGTCAGCTGTCAAGGTACACAAGAATGGTGGAGTAAAAATCTACAATGTGTCAGAAAGCATTCAAAGCCAGGACGTAGATTTTAATATGCATGGTCCTGAAGGGGTTAAGGCGTCACAGAACATGTTGGCGCTTTATAACTCAATGATAATAATTAATTAAAAAGTAAAATCACTGTTTGTTTCATCCACAGACCACTTGCCATAATGAAAGTCTAAAATGTAAAGAGAAAACAAGGAGAAAAGGCATAATGCACCTTCTGGGTAATACCTGTCTTTCCGTGAGATCCAGGTTCACCGCGATTTCATACCGCCTCAGCCTGGTCAGGTAGTTGTGATGTGCGAACTCCGCCTCCAGCTCGCGGATCTGCTCTTTCGTGAAGGCCGTCCTCTCTTTCCGAGGTTTACTGTTGACGTCAGACTTGTAGCCGCCCTCCTGGGAATCTGTCAAACGAGAGAAAATCGTTTGTGTTTTCTTGCAAAATATATATTTCAAATCAAAGATGGAGGATATGTTGAGGGCTGTCTTATTTTTATTTATTTATTTATTTCGCTCTTGACTTGAGTTAGAATATTTTTTGTGTGGAATACTTATCATGGCTGATATCCAAAGAAAATATTAAAACAATCATCCATTGCTTCTTAAAGGGATACTGTAGGGGGGTCAGGGGAAAATGAGCTGAACTTACCCGGGGCTTCTAATGGTCCCCCGCAGACACCCTGTGTTGGCGCAGCCACTCACCGATGCTCCGCCCCCGCCTCCGGTTCACTTCTGGAATTTCAGACTTTAAAGTCAGAAAACCACTGCGCCTGCGTTGCCGTGTCCTCGCTTCCCCTGATGTCACCAGGAGCGCACGGCGCAGGCACACACCATACTGGGCCTGCGCTGTGCGCTCTTGATGACATCAGCGGGATCGAGGACACGGCAACGCAGACGCAGTGGTTTTCAGACTTTAAAGTCTGAAATTTTAGAAGTGACCCGGAGGCGGGGCCGGAGCATTGGGGAGTGGCTGCGCCAACAAAGGATGTCTGCGGGGGACCGTTAGAAGCCCCGGGTAAGTTCAACTCATTTTCCCCTGACCCCCCTACAGTATCCCTTTAATTTAAAGTGGACCTGCACTGTAAAACGTTTGCATTGGACGTGTGAGATAGACATGTATGTACAGTGTCATTCCCACATATAACTACACTGTGTTCCTTTTCTTTTTCTTCCTGAATGAGTTAAACATTCAGGTATGCAAGTGACTGTTTCTCTTTGGTCGGACTATTGTGTAATCCTTACTGGTAGGGAACTATAGGAATACAATTCTTGCCTGTAGATAAATAAACAAAAAGTTTAAAAAAAAGTTCATAGTTTGGGACTTTGAATGCTGTCAGACTGTGTGAAAGACATTGCTATCCAGCTAATACAGTAAAACATTTATCCTGTTTTTAGCTTTTAAACAGAAAATAAAATTGATTTTTTTTTTATATCATGTTTAGGAGTAGGAAACTAGATATAATTGTTTTATCTTATTTTTTTCAGTCCAGGTTCCCTTTAACCACTTGATGACCCACCCTTTACCCCCCCCTTAAGGACCAGCGTGGTTATTAGTGATCTGTGCTGGGTGGGCTCTACAGCCCCCAGCACAGATCAGGTTGCAGGCAGAGAGATCAGATTGCCCCCCTTTTTTCCCCCCTATGGGGATGATGTGCAGGGGGGGTCTGATCTCTTCTGCCTGCGTGTGGCTGGCGGGGGGGGGGCACCTCAAAGCCCCCCTCCGCGGCGAAATTCCCCCCTCCCTCTCCTACCTGTCCCCTCCCCGGTGATCCGGGCTGCACAGGACGCTATCCGTCCTGTGCAGCCAGTGACAGGACGTCCCCTGTCACATGGCGGCGATCCCCGGCCGCTGATACAAATGTAAACAAAGCGGATTATTTCCGCTTGTGTTTGCATTTAGCCTGCGAGCCGCCATCGGCGGCCCGCAGGCTATTCACGGAGCCCCCCGCCGTGATTTGACAGGAAGCAGCCGCTCACGCGAGCGGCTGCTTCCTGATTAATCAGCCTGCAGCTGGCGACGCAGTACTGCGTCGCTGGTCCTGCAGCTGCCACTTTGCCGACGCACGGTATAAGCGTGCGGTCGGCAAGTGGTTAAAGCAGTGTTCCCCTAAAGGTGTCCTCAAGGCCCACCAACAGTGCATTTTTTTGTGGAAATCCACAGAGGTAGTTAATCAGCTCTACTGCAACACTAATTACCCCTCCTGTGCATGTTTGTGGTTTCCTGCAAAACATGTACTGTTAGTGGGCCTTGAGAACAGGGTTGGGGAACTCTGCTTTAACCACTTGCCGACCGCCTACTTCATATTGGCGGCGGCAAAGTGGCAGCCCCAGGACCACGTAACGCAGATTGGCGTCAGGTCCTGGGGCACTCTCTGGCCGGGGATCGCGCGCTGGGATGCGCGCGCATCAACCGGCAATAGGCTCCGCCCACCCGCGACGTCAACCCGCCGGCCAATCGGAAGCGCCGGCGGGTTGTTAACCCGACGATCGCCGGATAGGAAGCGTATAATACGCTTTGTAATGTTTACAAAGTGTATTATACAGGCTGCCTCCTGCCCTGGTGGTCCCAGTGTCCGAGGGACCACCAGGGCAGGCTGCAGCCACCCTAGTCTGCACCCAAACACACTGATCTGCCCCCCCCTGCCCCCTGATCGCCCACAGTACCCCTCAGACCCCCCCCTGCCCACCCCCCAGACCACCATTTGCACACAATCACCCCCCTAATCACCCATCAATCACTCCCTGTCACTATCTGTCAACGCTATTTTTTTTGTTAGTCCCTAAACTGCCCCCTGCTCCCTCCTGATCACCCCCCCACCCCTCAGATTCTCCCCAGACCCCCCCAGACCCTCCCCCCCCCTGTGTACTGTATGCATCTATCCCCCCTGATCAACTGTCAATCACCTGTCAATCACCCGTCAATCACCCCCTGTCACTGCCACCCATCAATCAGCCCCTAACCTGCCCCTTGCGGGCAATCTGATCACCCACCCACACCAATAGATCGCCCGCAGATCCGACATCAGATCACCTCCCAAATCCATCGTTTACATCTATTCTCTCCTCTAAACACCCACTAATTACCCATCAATCACCCATCAATCACCCCCTATCACCACCTGTCACTGTTACGCATCAGATTAGACCCTTGCGGGCACCCAATCGCCCGCCCACACACTCAGATTGCCCTCAACCCCCCCCCCCCCCTTATCGATTCGCCAGTGCATTATTTACATCCGTTCTTCCCTGTAATAACCCACTGATCACCTGTCAATCACCCCCTGTCACTGCCACCCATCAATCACCCCCTGTCACTGCCACCCATCAATCAGCCCCTAACCTGCCCCTTGCGGGCAATCTGATCATCCACCCACACCAATAGATCGCCCGCAGATCCGACATCAGATCACCTCCCAAATCCATCGTTTACATCTATTCTCTCCTCTAAACACCCACTAATTACCCATCAATCACCCATCAATCACCCCCTATCACCACCTGTCACTGTTACCCATCAGATTAGACCCTTGCGGGCACCCAATCGCCCGCCCACACGCTCAGATTGCCCTCAAACCCCCCCTTATCGATTCGCCAGTGCATTATTTACATCCGTTCTTCCCTGTAATAACCCACTGATCACCTGTCAATCACCCCCTGTCACTGCCACCCATCAATCACCCCCTGTCACTGCCACCCATCAATCAGCCCCTAACCTGCCCCTTGCGGGCAATCTGATCACCCACCCACACCAATAGATCGCCCGCAGATCCGACATCAGATCACCTCCCAAGCGCAGTGTTTACATCTATTCTCTCCTCTAAACACCCACTAATTACCCATCAATCACCCCCTATCACCACCTGTCACTGTTACCCATCAGATTAGACCCTAATCTGCCCCTTGCGGGCACCCAATCACCCGCCCACACGCTCAGATTGCCCTCAGACCCCCCCCTTATCAATTCGCCAGTGCAATATTTACATCTGTTATTCCCTGTAATAACCCACTGATCACCTGTCAATCACCCATCAATCACCCCCTGTCACTGCCACCCATCAATCACCCCCTGTCACTGCCACCCATCAATCAGCCCCTAACCTGCCCCTTGCGGGCAATCTGATCACCCACCCACACCAATAGATCGCCCGCAGATCCGACATCCGATCACCTCCCAAGTGCAGTGTTTACATCTCTTCTCTCCTCTAAACACCCACTAATTACCCATCAATCACCCCCTATCACCACCTGTCACTGTTACCCATCAGATTAGACCCTAATCTGCCCCTTGCGGGCACCCAATCACCCGCCCACACCTCAGAACGCCCTCAGACCCCAGCCCTGATCACCTCGCTAGTGCATTGCTTGCATCTATTTCCCCCCTCTAATCACACCTTGAGACACCCATCAATCACCTCCTGTCACCCCCTAGCACACCTACCCATCAGATCAGGCCCTAATTTGCCCCGTGTGGGCTCCTGATCACTCGGCCAAACCCTCAGATCCCCCTCAGACCCCCTTCCGATCACCTCCCCAGTGCATTGATTGCATCTATTTTCCCCTCTAACCGCCCCCTGAGACACCCATCAATCACCTCCTGTCACCCCCCTAGCACTCCTATCCATCAGATCAGGCCCAATACATCCTGTCATCTAAGAGGCCACCCTGCTTATGACCGTTTCCACAAAATTTGCCCCCTCATAGACCACCTGTCATCAAAATTTGCAGATGCTTATACCCCTGAACAGTCATTTTGAGAAATTTGGTTTCCAGACTACTCACAGTTTTGGGCCCGTAAAATGCCAGGGCAGTATAGGAACCCCACAAGTGACCCCATTTTAGAAAGAAGACACCCCAAGGTATTCTGTTAGGTGTATGATGAGTTCATAGAAGATTTTATTTTTTGTCAAAAGTTAGCGGAAATTGGATTTTTATTGTTTTTTTCACAAAGTGTCATTTTTCACTAACTTGTGACAAAAAATAAAATCTTCTATGAACTCACCATACCCCTAACGGAATATCTTGGGGTGTCGTCTTTCTAAAATGGGGTCACTTGTGGGGTTCCTATACTGCCCTGGCATTTTAGGGGCCCTAAACCGTGGGGAGTAGTCTAGAAAACAAATGCCTCAAAATGACCTGTGAATAGGACGTTGGGCCCCTTAGCGCACCTAGGCTGCAAAAAAGTGTCACACATGTAGTATCGCCATACTCAGGAGAAGTAGTATAATGTGTTTTGTGGTGTATTTTTACACATACCCATGCTGGGTGGGAGAAATCTCTCTGTAAATGGACAATTGTGTGTAAAAAAAAATCAAAAATGTGTCATTTACAGAGATATTTCTCCCACCCAGCATGGTTATATGTAAAAATACACCACAAAACACATTATTCTACTTCTTCTGAGTACGGCGATACCACATGTGTGACACTTTTTTGCAGCCTAACTGTGCTAAGGGGCCCAAAGTCCAATGAGTACCTTTAGGATTTCACAGGTCATTTTGAGACATTTGGGTTCAAGACGACTACTCACGGTTTAGGGCCCCTAAAATGCCAGGGCAGTATTGGAACCCCACAAATGACCCCATTCTAGAAAGAAGACACCCCAAGGTATTCCGTTAGGAGTATGGTGAGTTCATAGAAGATTTTATTTTTTGTCACAAGTTAGCGGAAATTGATATGTATTGTTTTTTTTTTCACAAAGTGTCATTTTCCGCTAACTTGTGACAAAAAAAAAAATCTTCTATGAACTCACCATACCCCTAACGGAATACCTTGGGGTGTCTTCATTCTAAAATGGGGTCACTTGTGGGGTTCCTATACTGCCCTGGCATTTTAGGGGCCCTAAACCGTGAGGAGTAGTCTAGAATCCAAATGCCTCAAAATGACCTGTGAATAGGACGTTAGGCCCCTTAGCGCACCTAGGTTGCAAAAAAGTGTCACACATGTGGTATCGCCGTACTCAGGAGAAGTAGTATAATGTGTTTTGTGGTGTATTTTTACACATACCCATGCTGGGTGGGAGAAATCTCTCTGTAAATGGACAATTGTGTGTAAAAAAAATCAAATAATTGTCATTTACAGAGATATTTCTCCCACCTAGCATCTGTATGTGTAAAAATACACCCCAAAACACATTATACTACTTCTCCTGAGCACAGCGGTACCACATGTGTGGCACTTTCTTGCACCCTAAGTGCGCTAAGGGGCCCAAAGTCCAATGAGTACCTTTAGGATTTCACAGGTCATTTTGCGACATTTGGTTTCAAGACTACTCCTCACGGTTTAGGGCCCCTAAAATGCCAGGGCAGTATAGGAACCCCACAAATGACCCCATTTTAGAAAGAAGACACCCCAAGGTATTCCGTTAGGAGTATGGTGAGTTCATAGAAGATTTTATTTTTGTCACAAGTTAGCAGAAAATGACACTTTGTGAAAAAAAACAATTAAAATCAATTTCCGCCAACTTGTGACAAAAAAAAAAAATCTTCTATGAACTCACCATCCTCCTAATGGAATACCTTGGGGTGTCTTCTTTCTAAAATGGGGTAATTTGTGGGATTCCTATACTGTCCTGGCATTTTAGGGGCCCTAAACCGTGAGGAGCAGTCTTGAAACGAAATTTCTCAAAATGACCTGTGAAATCCTAAAGGTACTCATTGGACTTTGGGCCCCTTAGCGCAGTTAGGGTGCAAAAAAGTGCCACACATGTGGTATCGCCGTACTCAGGAGAAGTAGTATAATGTGTTTTGGGGTGTATTTTTCCACATACCCATGCTGAGTGGGAGAAATATCTCTATAAATTGACAATTGTGTGTAAAAAAAATAAAACAATTGTCATTTACGGAGATATTTCTCCCACCCAGCATGGGTATGTGTAAAAATACACCCCAAAACACATTATACTACTTCTCCTGAGTACGGCAATACCACATGTGTGGCACTTTTTTGCAGCCTAACTGCGCTAAGGGGCCCAAAGTCCAATGAGCATCTTTAGGCTTTACATGGGTGCTTACAATTAGGCACCCCCCAAAATGCCAGGACAGTGAACACACCCCACAAATGACCCCATTTTGGAAAGTAGACACTTCAAGGTATTCAGAGAGTAGCATAGTGAGTCCGTGGCAGATTTCATTTTTTTTTGTCGCAAGTTAGAAGAAATGGAAACTTTTTTTTTTTTTTTGTTTTGTTACAAAGTGTCATTTTCCGCTAACTTGTGACAAAAAATCAAATCTTCTATGAACTCACCATGCCTCTCACTGAATACTTTGGGATGTCTTCTTTCCAAAATGGGGTCATTTGGGGGGGATTTGTACTATCCTGGAATTTTAGCCCCTCATGAAACCTGACAGGTGCGCAGAAAAGTCAAAGATGCTTGAAAATGGGAAAATTCACTTTTGGCACCATAGTTTGTAAACGCTATAACTTTTACCCAATCCAATAAATATACACTGAATAGGGTTTTTTTTATCAAAGACATGTAGCAGAATAACTTTCGCGCTCAAATGTATAGGAAATTTTACTTTATTTGAAAAATGTCAGCACAGAAAGTTAAAAAAGTCATTTTTTTGACAAAATTCATGTCTTTTTTGATGAATATAATAAAAAGTAAAACTCGCAGCAGCAATCAAATAGCACCGAAAGAAAGCTGTATTAGTGACAAGAAAAGGAGGTAAAATTCATTTAGGTGGTAGGTTGTATGACTGAGCAATAAACCGTGAAAGCTGCAGTGGTCCGAATGGAAAAAAAGGCTCTGGTCCTTAAGGGGTTTTATGACTGCAGTCCTTAAGTGGTTAAAGGGAACCTCGAGGTGAGAGTTATATGGAGAAGGCCATATTTACTTCCCTCCAACCACTTCAGGTTCTGAGGTTTTTACCCCTTAAAGTTCCTGACAATTTTGACATCTCAGCTGCCTTGCTATTGATACAGCAATAACGTTTATAATACTTATGGCATTGAAGTGATATATATATCCGTTGTTTTGTTTCTGGACAGCATAGGCTTTCTTTGGGCAATATTTTTTTTACCAAGATATGTTTAATTTTATAGGCATTAAAATCAGAAAAAATAGGTGTAAATGCAGAAAATACACTTTTTTGCGCTTTATATTTTTCACTAGTGATGTTGCAAACATCATATTTTCGGTTCACGAATGTGAATCTGTCGCAAACATTCGCAAATGGGCAAACCGCACAAACTGCCATAGACTTCAATGGCCAGACTAATTCTTACCCCGGATCGATCAGCTCGGCTATTTCCACCTTAGCCGAAACGAAGAGCCTGCGATCGCGGTAGGTAAATATTGCGCCGCTTGTCGAGGAGGTTTTCGGATTCCCCCAGGCTTCAGAGGATGGGGAAGCCTTGTTTGGGCCCTGAGGCTTCCCCCTCCCAAGGTTAGTATCCACTATGGATTACCACTATGCAATGCACCTATAGAGGTGATCTTACCAGCATAGCACCAATGCAAAGCTAATAAGATGGATGAAGGAGAGCCCCTAGTGCTCCAGGGGCCCCAGTGCGGTTGCAACCTCTGCAATCCCTATTGCTACATCACTGGTTGGGGCCCCCCACAGCTCTGGGCCCTCCTGGGATAGCAGGAACGGCTACCCGGCATGCGAGCATCTGACTATCTTTAATAACGGCCAATTTAATTGCATCTACAATAGACAGTACTAAATTAATTGCACACCAGATATGTCCAGTATCTTGGGATGGAAAATCGGTTCCATTCATTTTGTCTGTTAGATGCAAAGAGATTAAAAATTAGAATTATTCATATTGACACCCTGATGGATGAGGCACAATTATTTAATCCGTACAACATCAGGATGTGACGACAGTGGCCTCGTTAGCTGACAAAATTGCCTCCAAGATTTTGGTAACCTTCCAGCCCATGAAATGCAACGACGCTCCTTAAAACGTAAAACACGAAAATTAACGTGATTTTAAAAACGACAACAGGATGTCTCTCTCTGCTTCAATTGGCCTGTTTCATTTTCTTGGATGGAGTTTGAGTTTCCAGGCTAATGTTTTTTGTTTTCTCTTTTTCAGTTTTTTTTCACCTTTTTACCTCTCGGAAGATATTATTTTCCTTTAACAGATGCTGTAAATCTCTTGTTTTCGAAACTCATTTTCTGGAAATATCCTGACTTCATAGCCCCCCTGGGATGGTGGGCTGGGAGATACCATCCCACCCTGACCTTTCGGTCTCTTTTCATATCCTCCGAGGCCAGGGCCCGCATGGTTTCTCGCTGGTGGAAAAAAGGGTTGGAGACCCAAAAAAAATGTTGGCAGGTTTCGAATGAGCCTCCATCTGTTCTGCAGATGTTGTGACTTGTTCAATAGTCGAGTCCTGCTTTACAAGGACCGTTCCTTCCTGGATGTCCAATGATAGATGTCGAAGTCAAAATCGTTTGGCTCCTGGGGATTCGCGAAGACGCGACCCCCTGTCCTCTCTTCATCTATACATCTGGCGCGCAATAGGCTAATACCGCCCGTATATTAAATGCTCTGATCGACCGAACTCCAGAGTCAACAAGTTCACGTTTACAAGAAATAGTGATATTGTGCATTCTCTTAAAGGGAATCTGAAGTGAAAATAAACTTATGAGATAATGGCCCATATCCAAGTTTTTTCCTTGGAGATAATTTTTCATTGCGTTTTCAAAATAATTTTTCAGCACTTTGCAATTTAAAAAGTACCAAAAAGTGTGGGGGAAAAGTACTAGCAAAGTTATTTTGACTATTTTCTTGCTCGCTGTTGGTTTAAAATGTATTTTAGGGTAAGTTGTGAAAATGTCACCTAGGAGTAAACTGAGGGGAAAAAGGGAATTGCATATAGGACAATGAATTGTATGGGTAATACAGCTAAGAAATAGAACTTTAGTAGCAAACGAAAGAGTCTTATATTGTTTCCAGTACAGGAAGAGTTTAAAAAAAAAACCTTCAGTTGTTATCTGTGCAAAAGAGCTTCTTTGAGCTATTCAACCCAACTTGGGTCAATACAGTCCTGTTTTCTGAAGCACTCACATCAAAGAAACAGTGTGAGATGGTGGCTGGATGGTGTAATGGTTAAGGGCTCTGCCTCTGACACAGGAGACCTGGGTTCGAATCTCGGCTCTGCCTGATCAGTAAGCCAGCACCTATTCAGTAGGAGACCTTGGGCAAGACTCCCTAACACTGCTACTGCCTATAGAGCGCGTCCTAGTGGCTGCAGCTCTGGCGCTTTGAGTCCGCCAGGAGAAAAGCGCAATATAAATGTTCTGTGTTTGTTTGTTTGTTTGAGACAGCTTCAGATAAGGTTTTACTGCAGGAAAGTTCAAAGGGTCATTAGCTCTGCTCTGTTTCATAGTTTAAAATACAGTGTGTGGTTTGTAATTGTAAATATGACAATGATGCAATGTTATAAATAAAGCTCTATAACTGAAAATAAAAACATGAGAATATTTTCTTTGCTACCAATGTTTTACTAATTATCTGTACTACACGCACAATCCATTATATCATAAGAGTTTTTTTACTTAAAAGTGTCACTTTAAATAAAATTTGAAGTTTCTACACTAATATGAAATGTATTGGCATTTTACGGAATTCTAATACATCCCAATGAATTGCCTGCAGAACGTCCCATTTGACAAGGTCATGCTATAGCTAGAGTTGGGCCGAACCTCCGATTTTAGGTTCGCGAACCTTGTTCGCGAACATCCGCGAAAGGTTCGGTTCGCGAAAAAGTTCGCGAACTGCAATAGCCTTCAATGGGGAGGCGAACTTTGAAAGTTTAAAAAAATTCTATCAACTGGAAAAATGATAGAAAACATGTTGCAAAAGCTCTAATACCTGGAGCTACACCTAATTGAGTGAAATACACATCACTGCTGGAGGACCCGCCCACCCTCCCTCCTCCAAGCAAGGTCCTTTATACCATTTGCCTGACTACACTAATTAGTTATGGGACAGCTGCTACACACTCTGCTAGGGAGATTTTAATTGGCCTCCTCCCTTCTACCTATTCCCTCCTCCCGGGTCTCTTCTGCCATGGAATTATACTATTTTAAAAACCAGTATACATCATACCATAGCTGGGAATACATACATGAGTATACATCATACCATAGCTGGGGATACATACATGAGTATACATCATACCATAGCTGGGAATCGAACCCAGATCTCACTGTGTGGTGGGCACGTCACCCTAAGCACTGTACCACTACAGAAGTAAGTGAAGCTAGCCTAAAATTTAACATTTATGCTCAATGCAATAGAACCATTAGGTTGCTTAAAGGAGAACTGTAGTGAAAGGTATATGGAGGCTACCATATTGATTTCCTTTTAAGCAATACCAGTTACCTGGCTATCCTGCAGATCCTCTGCCTCCAATACTTTTAGCCCTAGACCCTGAACAAGCATGCAGCAGATCTGGTGTTTGACATTTTTGTAAGATCTGACAAGATTAGCTGCATGCTTGTTTCTGGTGTGATTCACACTACAGTGGCTGGATAGTGTACTGGTTAAGGGCTCTGCCTTTGACATGGGAGACCAGGGTTTGAATCCTGGCTAGGTCAAGTACCTATTCAGTAAGGAGTTCAAGGCAAGACTCCCTAACACTGCAGGGTGGCCTCTTGAGCGCGTCCCTGTGGCTGCGATCGCGGCTCGCACGCATAATGTAAACATCCGGGGAAGAAATCCCCGCTGTTTACATCACACGGCGCTGCTGCGCAGCAGCGCCGTGACGTAGATCGGCGATCCCCGGCCTCTGATTGGCCGGGGATTGCCGGCATCTGATAGGCAGAAGCCTGTCCTATCCGGCGCAGGACGGAACTCCGTCCTGCGCCACTCACAGGTACAGGGAGAGGGAGGGAAAGCCGGGGAGGGCGGAAAGCGCTGCGGAGGGGGGCTTCGAAGAGCCCCCCCCGGAAAGTGCAGGCAGCCGGCGGCGATCAGACCCCCCCAGCAGGACATCCCCCTAGTGGGGAAAAAAGGGGGGAAGTCTGATCGCCCTGGCTATTTCCTGATCAGAAGAAAACCCCGTGGTCCTTAAGTGGTTAAGAATTTTAAAAACCGCCCGGGTTCTCTTTAAAGAGCATAGTGGTTTCGAATTAAAAAAAAGGGTTTTTTTTTTTGTTTTTTTTTTAAGACCTGGTCGTTTTTGAGAAACTTTTTTAAAAATGCAAAGGAAGAATGATTTTTAAACTGTCATAGTTACATAGGTACATGGGTTGAAAAAAGACATACGTCCATCGAGTTCAACCAGTATAAAGTACAACACCAGCCTGCTCCCTCACATATCCCTGTTGATCCAGAGGAAGGCGAAAAAACCCTTACAAGGCATGGTCCAATTAGCCCCTAAAGGGAAAAATTCCTTCCCGACTCCAGATGGCAATCAGATAAAATCCCTGGATCAACACCACTGGGCATTACCTAGTAATTGTAGCCATGGATGTCATTTTTCTGAGTTTAAAAAACATTTTTTACTTTGCATTTTAAAAATCGATTTTCTTAAAACTCCAAAGTCTTTTTGAAATGTAAGTAAGCCGGTGTAAACAGGAGAAACGGGGGGTAGAGTAGAATAGTACAATACTAGTAGTAGAAGATCTGTATTATATCGGGCGCTATGCAATGCCGCAATATAATTATCTGCAAACCATTTTTTTTCTGCAAGCCATTGAGTGAAAAATGTCCCCTCTTGCTGCTAAACGAGCGCCTCCAGGGCGTCCAAGTTTACCTTCATAGCATTTGCTGAATCCGCAATTTTTGGCAAAAATAGTAAAATTGTGTGCCCAACGGCCATATGCCCAAATTTTCCCCTAATGCCTCTAATTATGGCTTTTATCATAGGTAACTATGGCGGCAGCAATTTTTCTGTAGGGGCTCCTGCGCACTTTTTTCCTGCTTTGCCTACTGGGTCCCTCTAATCCATGTGCCCTGGTGTGGTTGCTTCCTCTGCATCCCCTATTGCTACACCACTATCTCCATCCTTTCTTTCTCTCCTCCCCACTCCTCTACTATCATCTCCAATTACTTTATTTTTTCCTTCTCCTTTTCTCAGTATTCTCTTTTCAATAGCCTCTTCTCTCCTCCCCTCTACTATCTTCTCCTCTCCTCTCCTGTCTTTTCCTCTCCTCTCCTGTCTCCTCTCCTGTCTTCTCCTCTCCTCTCCTGTCTTCTCCTCTCCTGTCTCCTCCTCTTCTCCTCTCCTCTTCTTCTCCTTCTCCCTCTCCTCCTCTCCTCCCCTCTCTACTTTTCCCCTCACTGTCTTCTCCTCTCCTCCTCCTCTCTACTCTCCTCCTCACCTCTCCTCCTCTCCTCCTTCTCTCCTCCCCTCTCTACTTCTCTCCTCTCCTGTCTTCTCCTCTCCTGTCTTCTCCTCTCCTGTCTTCTCCTCTCCTGTCTTCTCCTCTCCTCTCTTCATCTCCTCTCCTGTCTTCTCCTCTCCTCTCCTCTCCTGTCTTCTCCTCTCCTCCTCTCCTCTCCTGTCTTCTCCTCTCCTCCTCTCCTCTTCTTCTCCTTCTCCCTCTCCTCCTCTCCTCCCCTCTCTACTTCTCCCCTCATCTGTCTTCTCCTCTCCTCTTCTTCTCTCCTGTCCTCCTCACCTCTCCTGAGTCTCCTCCTCTCCTGTATCCTGTCTCTTACAAAAACATATTTCCATAGACCGTTGTCTTCTTCAGCGTCACCCAGTAATGATCATTTGCTGACTCCAAAGGTTGCTAGGTTTTTTGATAGAGAAGCTATTTTATCTGTGATCCAAAGTTCTTCAGCAGAGATGATATAACAGAGTAGACCGCTTAAGTCATGTTTCCCGCTATCTACACATCGCAGCTTTTTATTTTCACACAATCTGTTGTGTTCTCGCTTATGTTTCGAGGTGTAAAATGAAACTTCTGTTGTATAAAAAACAAGCCAGCGATGTGTATTGTGACACTTCAGGAAACTCCATGGCGGATTCCAGGCCCCTGCTTCAGACACGACCTGCACAGCACAAGTAAAATGGCTAAAATTGTTCAAAATATGTTTCAAGTAAGAAATCCTGAACTTCCTAGGAGATAATGAGCGAGAGATTAAACCACATGCTCTGTGCACCGTCTGCATGAGAGAAGGGAGACAATTACACAACCATGCACAGGCAAAGAAATTAAAGGGAACCTAAACCGAGAGTGATATGGATGTTTCTTTTTAAATAATACCAGTTGCCCGGCTGTCCTGCTGATCTCTTTGGCTGCAGTAGTGACTGAATCACAAACCTGAAACAAGCATGCAGCTAATCCAGTCTGACTTCAGTCAGAGCACCTGATCTGCATGCTTGTTCAGGGGCTGTGGCTGTAAGCATTAGAGACACAGGATCAGCAGGAGAGTCAGGCAACTGGTATTATTTTAAAAGGAAAAATACATATCCTTCTCAGTTTAGGTTCCCTTTAAAAATCCTTCCCAAAGCCTCTGGATTTCAGTTAATTAAAATGACAACTCCAGCAGAAAAAGCAAGCAGTTAACATTTGATAGAACCAAGAGGTTTAGGACTATTACATCTCCTCATGGAGGATTCTCTGGGTTTTATTTGTTTTCAACAGCATTTCCTAAACAGCAGTTTAACTGCCAAAAAGTAACATACCAGCCAGCCTCCCTACTCACTTCCACACTATTCTGGCAGCTTGACTTAGCAACTGCCATTTGGGAAATGTTTTTGTTAACAATGAAAAGCCTGAGAATCCCTCATGAGGAGATGGAATAGTGGTAACAGATTTTAACTGCTTACTTTCCCCCCCCGGAGTGGTCCTTTACCCAGCTGTCAAATACCAGAGGATTGACTGGCAGCTACAGGCTCAGTTTCTTTCTCTTTCTGTGTCAGCTCATGTTTGTGTCAGAGTTCATGTTTAGAGAACCTTTTTTGCCCAATAGGCCTTATTCACACAGGTAGCTGAAAGGACACAAGAAGTGAACATAGAGTCTATGGCAAACACTGAATTTGCACAATCTCCGCCCCCCCCCCTCCCATCAGAGCCCCTTTCCTTCTAAGAACAGCATATCTTCTCGCCTACGTAGTCGTTGCCTGAGTTTTTGGGCACAGGATATTGCTGAAGTTACCGTTTTGGAAATATCTTCTTCTCCGTCCTCTTTTCTAACAGTAAGCCAAGTGCGCCCTACATACATAAGTTAAGTAGTCATGTTCCCCTGATAACAGAATACTTTCGATCTGAGTGATGTGGAGGCACCGCGGTAGGCAAGGCGGTGCAGCATAGGGGCAGGGATGGGGGCGCAGCACAGGGGTAGGGATGGGGGCGCAGCACAGGGGAAGGCATAAGGGTGCAGCACAGGGGAAGGCATGGTGCTCATGATGCTGTGGCACCCATGGCATGAGCAATGCCTGCACCCCTCTAGATACGCCACTGGAAGTGAGAGATATATGGAGTCTGCCATATTTGTTTCCTTTTAAACAATTACAAACTATAGTCTAAATAGGCAATCCCTCGTCAATACTATAAATAGTAGCAATACACTTTTTTTATGAATACAAGGTAAAATGCAGGGTGTGGTGGAGTCACACTCCTACATACACATAGAATTCAGTGGGGATATCAAAACACACGAAGGGGGGGGGGGGGGGGGTCATTGTTTATCCCGGAGCAGTGCTTTTCAGCGCTGCTAGATTTGGGTGCAGCCGGCGCCTCCATAGACTTCAATAGGAATCATTCCTATTGAAGTGCTCAGTGAGTAACGTCGGCTCCGTCAGAAGACAGAGCCGAAGTTGCTTAAAAACATAATAATTCAGCCTCCAGCAATCGCTGGAAGCCGAATTATTTCATTCCCCTACTATCCATGTCGGCCTGGAGGGGGAATAGTAATTAAATCGGCCCGGACTTGTGCAGAAGCAGGATCAGCTATATACCGCTGTATCCTGCGCCCAAGTCTACCGGCGCCGATTTCAAATGTACGCTGTTTATCCACCACCACTCTGTATCCAGCCAGGTATGTACTGTATTAACAGAGTGGGATGTAACAATAGCAACAATAACAAACATTTCCATAGCGCTTTTCTCCCATAGGACTCAAAGCGCTTAGGCTCTCTCAGATTCAGTAGTTGGTAGTAGGAAGAAGTATTCACACAACCAAAGTTATATTTCTGCAAATGCCAAACTGAACAGGTGGGTTATCAGTCTGGGTTTAAACACGTCCGGAAATGGAGCTGTCCTGATCTGCGGAGGTAAGGAGTTCCATAACATAGGAGCAGCATGACAGAAGGCTCTGGGACCAAAAGTTTCCTGGTGGACTCTGGGTAGGACTAGATTATTAGAACCTGTGGCAGTGCTGGGCCGAAATTACGCATTAGCGTAATTACGCATCGTAATTCACTACAAATGCACCGTAAGCGTTACGTGTAAGGTTACGGTATTACGCGTAATTAATTACGCGTAGACCGTGGGTTACGTTTTACGCATAACAAATTACGCGTAAGACAGTAAACTCCCATTGAAATTACACAGTCTGCCGTAATCGCGTAATATTAAGCTCCCGTATAATATAAAAAAGCCGCCGACTTTAAGGGTTAATAGCAAAGCCCCCTTAAGTGCTAAGAGCCTCAAATTTGGAGAATATATTAAGGAGATCAGAAGGAATAAGAGGAAAAAAATTTTTTTCAAAAAGACTTTATAGTTTTTGAGAAAATCGATGTTAAAGTTTCAAAGGAAAAATAGATACATTTAAAAACCCGCCGACTTTAACGGTTAATAGCAAAGCCTGCTTAAAGTTTAGGAACACCAAATTTACAGGGTATATTAAGGGGATCAGTGGGAATAAGAGGAAAAAAATTTTTTTCAAAAAGACCTTATAGTTTTTGAGAAAATCGATTTTTAAGTTTCAAGGGCAAAAATGTCTTTTAAATGCGGAAAATGTCAGTTTTTTTTGCACAGGTAACAATAGTGTTTTATTTTCATAGATTCCCCCAAGTGGGAAGAGTTTTACTTACTTCGTTCTGAGTGTGGGAAATATTAAAAAAAAAACGACGTGGGGTCCCCCCTCCCAGACCTCTTTAACCCCTTGTCCCCCATGCAGACTGGGATAGCCAGAATGCGGAGCACCGGCCGCGTGGGGCTCCGCACCCTGACTATACCAGCCCGCATGGTCCATGGATTGGGGGGTCTCGGAAGGGGAGGGGCAGCCAAGCTTTCCCCTCCCCCTCCGAGCCCTTGTCCAATCCAAGGACAAGGGGCTCTTCTCCACCTCCGATGGGCGGTGGAGGTGGAGGCCGCGATTTCCTGGGGGGGAGGTTCATGGTGGCATCTGGGAGTCCCCTTTAAAAAGGGGTCCCCCAGATGCCCACCCCCCCCTCCCAGGAGAAATGAGTATAGAGGTACTTGTACCCCTTACCCATTTCCTTTAAGAGTTAAAAGTAAATAAACACACAGACACTTTGAAAAAGTATTTTAATTGAACAAAAAACATAACCACGAAAAAAGTCCTTTAATATTCTTAATTAACCATTAATACTTACCTGTCCCTTTAAAAGCCAGTTCCCACGCAATATCCTCGGAAATATACTAATCAGTTACAATGTAACAAAGCTATTACAATGTAACAACTTTGTTACTTTGTAACACCACCGCACCCGACGTCACTCGCCGCCACCGCCGCGTCTGCGCTGACCCGACAGAGCTCTGAGCTATATAGCTCAGAGCTCCCTAAGCATCTTTGTATTTGGGCTCCAAGGAGCCCCATTGGTCCTTAGCAGACCAATGGGGTTCCTTTAAATCAGAAGGAACCCCATTGGTCTGCTAAGGACCAATGGGGCTCCTTGGAGCCCAAATACAAAGATGCTAAGAGAGCTCTGAGCTATATAGCTCAGAGCTCTGTCGGGTCCGTGCAGGACGCTAAGTCCCCGCCGCCTCCCGCTGTCCTCCCCGCCTCTTCCACATGTCACCCACATGTCACCCACATGTGGGTGACATGTGGGTGACAGATGTGGGCGGGGCTGACAGCGGGAGGCGGCGGGGACTTAGCGTCCCGCACTGACCCGACAGAGCTCTGAGCTATATAGCTCAGAGCTCTCTTAGCATCTTTGTATTTGGGCTCCAAGGAGCCCCATTGGTCCTTAGCAGACCAATGGGGTTCCTTCTGATTTAAAGGAACCCCATTGGTCTGCTAAGGACCAATGGGGCTCCTTGGAGCCCAAATACAAAGATGCTTAGGGAGCTCTGAGCTATATAGCTCAGAGCTCTGTCGGGTCAGCGCAGACGCGGGTGGCGGCGAGTGACGTCGGGTGTGGTGGTGTTACAAAGTAACAAAGTTGTTACATTGTAATAGCTTTGTTACATTGTAACTGATTAGTATATTTCCGAGGATATTGCGTGGGAACTGGCTTTTAAAGGGACAGGTAAGTATTAATGGTTAATTAAGAATATTAAAGGACTTTTTTCGTGGTTATGTTTTTTGTTCAATTAAAATACTTTTTCAAAGTGTCTGTGTGTTTATTTACTTTTAACTCTTAAAGGAAATGGGTAAGGGGTACAAGTACCTCTATACTCATTTCTCCTGGGAGGGGGGGTGGGCATCTGGGGGACCCCTTTTTAAAGGGGACTCCCAGATGCCACCATGAACCTCCCCCCCAGGAAATCGCGGCCTCCACCTCCACCGCCCATCGGAGGTGGAGAAGAGCCCCTTGTCCTTGGATTGGACAAGGGCTCGGAGGGGGAGGGGAAAGCTTGGCTGCCCCTCCCCTTCCGAGACCCCCCAATCCATGGACCATGCGGGCTGGTATAGTCAGGGTGCGGAGCCCCACGCGGCCGGTGCTCCGCATTCTGGCTATCCCAGTCTGCATGGGGGACAAGGGGTTAAAGAGGTCTGGGAGGGGGGACCCCACGTCGTTTTTTTTTAATATTTCCCACACTCAGAACGAAGTAAGTAAAACTCTTCCCACTTGGGGGAATCTATGAAAATAAAACACTATTGTTACCTGTGCAAAAAAACCTGACATTTTCCGCATTTAAAAGACATTTTTGCCCTTGAAACTTAAAAATCGATTTTCTCAAAAACTATAAGGTCTTTTTGAAAAAAAATTTTTTCCTCTTATTCCCACTGATCCCCTTAATATACCCTGTAAATTTGGTGTTTCTAAATTTTAAGCAGGCTTTGCTATTAACCGTTAAAGTCGGCGGGTTTTTAAATGTATCTATTTTTCCTTTGAAACTTTAACATCGATTTTCTCAAAAACTATAAGGTCTTTTTGAAAAAAAATTTTTCCCTCTTATTCCTTCTGATCTCCTTAATATATTCTCCAAATTTGAGGCTCTTAGCACTTAAGGGGGCTTTGCTATTAACCCTTAAAGTCGGCGGCTACCTAACATTGATCCATGCGTCAACTTTTCCGCTTGGCAGCATGACCTTACGCATTAATTGCTAGTAGGAATTTACGCGTAAGCCTATAACGTAACAACTTGAATTACGGTATTCTTACGCGTAATTGCGTAAGGGCAATGCGTAATTACAGACATGTACCGAAATTGAATGTCTATGCCGTAAGCGTAATTTCGTAATGCGTAATAGCGTAAAATTACGCGTAATGATCCGTAAGCGTAGCTTTTTCCATTACGATCAGCACTGACCTGTGGATCTGAGAATGCGGGGATTGCTACGCAGCTGCAATATTTCTTTCATGTATCCAGGGCCCAGATCATGTAGTGATTTAAATGTCAGTAGGATGTTGAATAGAACCCTCCATTCTATAGGTAGCCAGTGAAGGGAGTGCAGGACTGGCGTTATGTGGCAGTGACGGGGTTGGTGGGTTAGCAGTCTGGCAGCAGTATTCTGTATCATCTGTAGGCGGTACAAGACCTTTTTTGGAAGGCCAGTGTAGAGAGCATTGCAGTAGTCCAGTCTGGAGGTAATGAAGGCATGAACTAAGGTTGGTAGATACTCTGGGGGGATGAGGTGCTTGATTTTTGCGATGTTGTTCAGGTGAAAGTAGGATGATTTCACCACAGCAGAGATTTGAGTTCTGAAGTTTAAATGTCTCTATTCTCCCTGTATGTCTCTCAGTCAAACCCCACTATGAGGGGGAACACTGGACCGAGTGGCAGTTGTCTTGGCCAGAGATTCCATCCAGCCACTTTGTAGGGAAGGGAATCTCTGGCCAAGACGACTGCCACTTGGTCCAGTGTTCCCCTTCACAGTGGGGTTAGACTGAGAGACATACAGGGAGGATAGCTACACCCCACTCTGTTAATACATACCTGACTGGACACAGAGTGGTGGGGGCCACCCAGGTAATACAAAAACAAAAATCATAATGCATAAATGGTCTATCTGCAATGCAAAACTTTGCATGCTTAAAATCACTATTGGGATTTGTATCTATTTGTCCACATGCAAATTTGGTCTGCAGCAAAAAATAAATTAAAAAAATCACGCATGCGAATCAGTGCGCAGGGCAGGATCATCCATAATTGGATGTGCCTGGGGCCTAGTGGGCATCAAGGGGTCCCCTGGCCTTTTTGTCTGGCCCCTTTTTACTTCAGTTAACAAAAATGGTCATAGTGGGCCCCAAAGCTACTACCTTGCCTAGGGCCCCACTAATCCATCTCTGGAGGTGCATGGCACGGCTAGAAGGATCGGGATCCTCTGTTGCATTCCAGTGTGGGCATTAGGACTCGCAGACGTATGCCGCCGGCCCGCCGCAGTGGAAACGTAGCTTACATTTTTTTTCTTTTTCTTTTATGAAGCCGGGCATCTGTTTTATTGATTCAGTTTCTTCTCCCTTCGTCAGGAGGATGCTGTGAACGATCTGCTGTGAACGATCTCACAGACAAGGATCATGACAAAACCGCTTTCATTCTTCTATTTTAATGACTTTTCTCAGCCACCTGCTCTTTGAAGACCAGAAGCCGGGGGAATGATAGTCCCGGCACTGTCCCGGTGTCTCTCCCTCCAGCCAGCTGCTTTATGATCCGTCCGCGAATAGCTTCCGCATATGGAGAAGGCCGGAGGCCAGACAGTTAGGAAGAGTCATGCTTCCCCAAATACTTCTACCTCTCCAAATATGAGTACAGCCAATGAAAAAGGTCGAGCCTGCCGTGTCAGTCCCTCTTCTAAAGAGAGTCCGATGTGAGCTCATAAAATAAAAAAAATTCTACCTGATGTGGGGAGCTGTGCAGATCAGGTAGCCGCCAAAACTGCCTCTCTCCGCCGCTCCTCTGGGCCGCACTGGCCCACTTCCGTTTTCGTGACTTCTGGGTCACGACGCTAGATCTCTCTCTCACATCAGGGTGCAGGAAGGTCGGGGAGCGGCAGGGGGCGTGGCCAGGGAGAGAGAGCTGCCCAATAGTGATTATTTTGAACAGGGAATCCCTCTCCACTCCAGTATTGTCGCTAATTTCGGGGGGCTATAGCGCAGCAGTGGTGGAGGGGCAGAGAGCAGTGGTGTGGGGTCACAGAGAACATGCCTCTGGCTCCTATCTTCCCCCCAAGAAACCGCCCCGGGTTCTCTTTAATGCTGCTAGGATGAGTAGGTCTCAGTGTTATTAACCCACCCGCTCTATTTCTGCCCCCTTCATCGGCAGCCATTTTTTTCTGGTCGTTTAAAGCTCTGGTCACACCCACCTTTTCTGCCACAGCCCACCCCAGGTTGTGAGCCTAAAAGATTGTGGCTGCTGAGCTGTGGGCGGGCTGTGGCAATGGTGGTGGTGGTGGGGGGGGGGGGTTGTTTGGTGTCCAGAGCTTCAGAAGAGTTTCAAAAACACCTACCATGGCAGCTTTCTGACTTATCTTCCTGTCTTTGTCTAGTGAGAATAAAGCATTGAATTCCCCCACACCATCCCCAGTGTGTTCACAAAGGGGTTAAATAAAAAAAAAACAAGCCAAAAGCAGTAAGAACAATGGTTTGTTTTGGGGGACAGCGTGATGAGCGGTTCATATGAGTGACAAATGAGGGAGGGTATAGGAAGGGATGAATGAGGAACTAAGTAAGAAGGGCTTCTGCTTTGTGCAACTAATTACTCGTGCAAAAAGTTGTGAAGTTGTGAAGTTGTGGGCAGTCTGCACTCCATGGGGATTTGGGAATACCAATCCAAGCGTTGGCTGGAAAAGAAGACCGAATCGAGCATTAAGGCCTGGAACCCACTACAAATCGCAATTCGCTAGTGCAATTGCTAGCGTTTTTAATTAGCGTTTTGTAAGCGATTTCATGAGCATTTTCTGGTGCTTTTGGGAGCGATTTTAAAAAGTGTAAGGTTTTTGCCAGTGATTGTGTAGCGATTTGCGATTAGCAACTTTCATTCTGATTGGTCCTTTCAATGTATCATCATTTTATTTACAGTCTGCAATGACACTCAAATCGTTATGTGTAGTGATTCATGAGAGATTGGCCAGCGCTTCAATACATTACATTGAAGCGCAGACGCTACCAAAATGCTGCACGTCCTGCGATTGCGATTTTTCTAATCGCAATCACTACTGTGTCATTTGTTACATTTATTTACATTCGCAGAGCGTTTAGGGAAATCGCTAGCGATTTAAAACGCTCCCTAAACGCTCAAAACATCGCTCTAGTGGGTTCCAGCCAGGCCTAAGCCTGCATTTTACAAATGCAGAGCAAGCTGCATCGGATAGTTTATAGCAATATTATATTCCCATAAGCAGGCCTGAACTCAGAACTTCATATCTGCTCTAAAAGATAAGCACCAGCATAATAACCTTTAAAGAAAACTTTTTTCCATCTAATATTATTATTATTAACTAGCCAACCCGCGTCGTAGCATACGCCGCATCTATCTAATAGAGTACGTGCCTCAACCTTGAAGCAAGAAGAAGTAGGCTTTTCATGAGAAAATGTATGCGTGCTCAGACACCAAGTTTAACCCTAGCAAGTCTGGCTTTGCAAATCCGGCCTAATTGGCTATTCATGAGGCAATGCTCATGCAAATATGCATTTGCTTTCGCATGCCAAACTATGCAGGGTCCAAAAACCAATACTGCAAAGCGATCGCCCTGCGGGAATTAGTTCATGCTACATTAGCACTATCCAGGAGCGCCACAGGGAGGATTCCCAATGCCCCCTTTTTATTCAACCGGGGGGACCACGGGGTCCCAGGCTCTCTCGCTGCCTGGGAACCACAGCGGCACCCCGGAGTGGGAGGCTGGGTGGCGCAGCCGCCCCCCCCCCCCCCCCAAGCGTGGCCAGCGCTGGGGAGAGCCGTCCGCACCCACCTCCTAATATTAAAAACAGGCACTTACCTTAACGTCCATTGCGTTCTGCTACATGCGCATTAATTTTCTCATGGAAAGCATTTTGTGCAGTTGTATCCTTTGGAGGCAGGTGGTGGATGGCTTGCTCCGGTGGTGTGAACCCTGGAGTGAGTGCGCCTGTCCTCCCCCCCCCCCCCCCTCTGGAGTGCTGTATGTGAGCCAGCCCTGAGCTCTAAAGCTCGGGGTGACCCATGCTTCTCTCCTTTCTCATGTGGTGCCCCCAAATTAATGCGCATGTAGAAGAACGCAATGGACGTTAAGGTAAATGCCTGTTTTTAATATTGGGAGGTGGGTGCAGACGGCTCTCCCCGGCGCTGGCCACACTTGGGGGGAGGGTCGTCCACGCCACCCAGCCTCCCCCTCCGGGGTGCCGCTGTGGTTTCCAGGCAGTGAGAGAGCCTGGGACCCTGCGATCCTCCCAGTTGTATAAAAAGGGGGCATTGGGAATCCTCCCCGTGGCGCTCCTGGAGGCCTGGAGCACACCAAAAACTGCTAGCAGATCCGCAAAATGCTAGCAGATTTTGAAACGCTTTTTCTTATTTTTCTGTAGCATTTCACCTAGCATTTTGCGGTTTTGTAAAGCATTTTTGGTGTAGTAGATTTCATATATTGTTACAGTAAAGCTGTTACTGAACAGCTTCTGTAACAAAAACGCCTGCAAAACTGCTCTGAACTGCCGTTTTTCAGAGCGGTTTGCGTTTTTCCTATACTTTACATTGGAGGCAGAAACGCCTCCGCAATCCAAAAAATGCCCCACCTCGGGAGTATGCGTTTCAGCAAAACGCCTCCCGCTCTGGTGTGCACCAGCCCATTGAAATACATTACCCAAGCGTATCCGCAGCCGCAAGTGGATCGCAAAACGCTGCCGAACCGCTCTGGTGTGCACTAAGCCGGATAGTGCTAATGTAGCATGTAGCAGGGTGACTGCTTTGTGGTATTGGTTTGTGCATGCATTTGCATGAGCATTGCCTCATGAATAGCCAATTAGGCCAGATTTGCAATGTCAGACTTGCTAGGGTAAGGCCTCTTTTCCATGGACTGTGAATAGGCAGTGAAATGGCTCTCAAACTCTCACAACTGCTCACTGCTGCCTGGTAACTGCTCGCTGCTGCCTGGTAACTGCTTGCTGCTGCCTGGTAACTGCTTGCTGCTGCCTGGTAACTGCTTGCTGCTGCCTGGTAACTGCTTGCTGCTGCCTGGTAACTGCTCGCTGCTGCCTGGTAACTGCTTGCTGCTGCCTGGTAACTGCTTGTTGCTGCCTGGTAACTGCTTGTTGCTGCCTGGTATCTGCTCACTGCTGCCTGGTAACTGCTTGTTGCTGCCTGGTATCTGCTCACTGCTGCCTGGTAACTGCTTGCTGCTGCCTGGTAACTGCTTGCTGCTGCCTGGTAACTGCTTGCTGCTGCCTGGTATCTGCTCACTGCTGCCTGGTAACTGCTCACTGCTGACTGATAACTGCTTGCTGCTGCCTGGTAACTGCTTGTTGCTGCCTGGTAACTGCTTGCTGAGCACACAGCTCAACAGTCCGTGGAAAAGAGGCCTTAAACTTGGTGTTTGAGCACGCATAAATTTTCTCATGCAAAGTACTTCTTCTTCTTGTTTGAAGGTTGAGGCACTTAGTCTATTATATATATAGATAGTAGTAGTAATAGTAGTAATAGTAGTAGTAGTAGTAGTAGTAATAGTAGTAATAGTAGTAGTAGTAGTAGTAGAATAGTAGTATTATATATTATATATAGCTCATGCAAATCCTGCAATAAATCTGCAGTGTGTCTACGTCCTCCTTTCATGGAAGCAGACATAGAGTTAACATCCTGTGTTTACAAATTAGCTGCTTTGCCTAGGCAGCCAGCTGATGCAGCTGAGAGATCAAATTGCAGTTGTGATTATGATTAGTCAGAGATGAGGGGGACTTAGACAGGCTAAACTCTCCAAATACATACAGGGTGCATTTCTGTATGTTTTCCTGCTGTCCTGTGTAGGAGTTCAGGTCCACTGTAAAGCAATTTTTATCAAAATAAGATTGGTGAGTAATAAGAAACGTAGAGAGAGAGAGGAGATGTGTTCAGCGTTCAGGGGATATACATTTACAGGATAACCTCATTTCTGGGGATTATTCGTTTACCTCGGCCGGCCAGATCACCCCCGCACTGAAAACCAAATAATTCTTCACTTCCCCGATCTTCCCAATTACTTTATAACTGCCTGGCCAATTACCGCCTCTTGCCTTCTGAGCGGGGATCCGGTAAAGCCTTTGTGTAGATGTGTTCCCTGCGTATTCCTGCCAGTGCGCAATAATTATCCCCGCAACTAGGAAAGCAACTCACTATCTGCTCCTGGGAGGAAAAGGGAAACAAAGTATAATTCTCTACACTATTACTGTGATTTATACATTATGTAGTCAATGTTTTGTCATTGTAAAATCTTTCCTCTCCATGTTTTACTTTCTGAAAATTAGTACAGGTGGCAGCGCCTTTAGGGCTCTTTCACACCAGAGCCCTCTTTCGGCGTTTTAACGCAAAGTCAATATTTTGCGTTAACCAAGGTAAAAGGTTTCGATGCGTTGCGGTACGACGCACCTGGGCACATTTTATCGTCGGAAATCGGCGCTTCCCCTTCGGGTAAATTAACTACTACCGCCGCTACTCAGCGTCGCACCGCAGATTCCCGATGACACGCCGCAACGCCTGCAGGAGCCGTTCTCCTGCACGTTTTGAGTGTGTAACCGGCCTTACCACTGGCAGGTGATCTCTGTGGAATGTTTGTTTGCTGAGCGTTCTAAAGACAGCAGAAAATATAGCTGGTGTTCCAAAATACTCTTGGGGAGGGGGGGATGGACATAATGAACTATAGTGATAGTCATGTCTAGGAGAACTCATAGAGAAGCATGTGATCAGTGTGGTCAGGTGATAGATATGTCTCTGATTTGCTAGTCATGATCATGTGCTAAAGCAGGATGTGGTCACAGCAAATCAGAGTTCTGTAAATCTATCAGCTGATCACACAAATCACATGCTTCTCCGTGAGTTCTCCTAGACACGACTATCACTAATATACAGCCTATAAGTGGGTGGGACATGTAGCCAATACACAGAAATATATAGATATAGGATGTATTTCTGATGCTGAAATCAGGACAATTACTGTAATGCATTTACTGCATTCTACTAAGTATCAGGACAGCTTTGCGCTAAAAAAACGCAATTGCAAACTTGAGCGTGTTTCTGCATTTTCCACAACCAGAAATTTGCCATGATCAGAAGGGCCTACGCCACGATTGTAAAGCATTTGTGATTACCAGCATAAAAAAGGGGGCTGAGAGAATATTTTGTGTCATCAAATCATTGAAAAATTCCATAATTTATAGAGGAGGCAATCCGCTCAAAAAAATGCCGCAGGCACACTAATGGAAACACCCAAGCACCCCTGTACCTAGCGGTCCGTCCGTCCCTCCCAATCAGGATAAAATACTTACCGAGCCTCCAGGTGGCGTCTTCTAGCCTTACCGGTGTAATCCGTGTACGCCTCCTGGCGTGTCACCTGACCCATCGGGAGCCATGAGCGAACACTAGAAGCTACAGGAAAGCTAGAAGATGGTGCCCGGATGCCAGAGGCGTAGGCGTACGTACAAAAAGGGCGCCCGGACAAAAAGGGCGCGGGGTGTAAACTCTAAATAATAATTAATCATTAATAGGGTTTATAAAAATAGTGTGCTATATTTCGTTTACAAATAAGGTTTAACAAAATTATAATTCATTAAATAATGTTTATGAAGTCAGAAATTGTGAAAACGTTAATCTTCCCTGTTTCTAAAGTTAAACTTATAATTACGTTTATGAAAAAAACAATAATATATGTTTAATTGTTATAATTCTATATTATTGTGAATAACCTTCATTTACGGTTTGTTCTTATAATAAAATCTGAAAATATTCTTTATAACGATGATATAAATATAACTACGTTCGTAATAAGTGTTGTAAAACATTAGTAATTATGACTAAAATTTTACTAAAACTATACCTAAGCCTACTCTTACACAGAACCCTCCCTGTACCTATCCCTAACCCCTAGACCCCCCTGTTGGTGCCTAAACCTAGGACCCCCCTGTTGGTGCCTAAACCTAAGACCCCCCTGTTGGTGCCTAAACCTAAGACCCCCCTGTTGGTGCCTAAACCTAAGACCCCCCTGTTGGTACCTAAACCTAAACCCCCCCTGTTGGTGCCTAAACCTAAGACCCCCCCTGTTGGTGCCTAAACCTAAGACCCCCCCTGTTGGTGCCTAAATAACCCTCCCTGTACCTACCCCTAACCCCTAGACCCCCCCTGTTGGTGCCTAAACCTAAGACCCCCCTGTTGGTGCCGAAACCTAAGACCCCCCTGTTGGTGCCTAAACCTAAGACCCCCCTGTTGGTGCCTAAACCTAAGACCCCCCTGTTGGTGCCTAAACCTAAGACCCCCCCTGTTGGTGCCTAAGTAACCCTCCCTGTACCTACCCCTAACCCCTAGACCCCCCTGTTGGTGCCTAAACCTAAGACCCCCCTGGTGGTGCCTAAACCTAAGACCCCCCTTTATTATGTGGATAATAATGTTTTACTAATTGTGGATGCAAAAAATATTTTGCAATTTACGTTACGTACTGATCGCTTTATTTTGTGAATAATAATGTTTTACAAACAGTAAGGGATAAAACTTTAAATAATGTTTTAATTAGTTAAATAAGATAAATATGTTTAGTATTTTTATAAACGTTATTCGGCACGGGTGCATTTTATAAACGTAAATCACCACAAGCACACTTATAAATCATTAAAAATCTCCTGGCGCCGTTTGTAAACGTTATTTATGTCCTGCGCCCTTTTTTCCTGCTCGGCGCCCATTAAACGCTATTTATTATGAGAGTGAATGGCGGCGCCCTTTTTGTCCACTAGCGGCATGCGCCCTTTTTTCCCGCTTCCGAGGCGTAGCTAGGCTTTTCAGTGCCCGGGGACAAAGACAGTTTTTGCGCCCCCCTCTGAACATGGCCATGCTTCAGAATGTGGGTGTGGTCATGGGTGAAGCCAAATGTACAAATGCTGTTTAGATAACCAGGTGTGCCCTCCTTCCCCCTTTAGACAGCCAGATTTGCCTCCTTTCCCCACGTTTTTCCCCACGTTTAGATAGCCAGATGTACCCCTCTAGTTCTGCTGCTGTTAACACTTCTGCACTCCTCTGCTCAGGGAGGGAGAGAAGCACTTCGGGGCTGGGCAGCCAGCAAGCTGCCTCTCACTCACTTGGGGGTGCGGTGGCCATGCTCTCTGCCCCCTTACAGTGCTGCGCCTTGGGACTTGTGTCCCTCCTTGCCCACCCATAGCTACGCCTCTGCCTGCAACCCCCCCCCCCCAAAAAAAAAAAAATTCCCCAAAGCACTGTTCCTGTTATCCCCTCAGGCATGCCGCATGCCGGTTAATTGAGCCTTCTGGTTGCCTGAGCTCTGGATAACGAGGGCTGCATATATATATCAGATGATTTGCAGCACGGTGACTAATACGCGAACATTCCAGCCACCTTCATAGACTCCGCTCTACCGACGCGAGACACAAAGATCCCTTTGAAAGCGAGCTGCGCTCTGAGGACTTTAGCAAGCCGGCTTTAGACTGATCTGTTTTATGGTGGAAGGTATGAAGCGCGGCGCTCATAAAAGCCGTCCACCTGCTCTGGGAAACTCATCATCGCCCGGTAGCGGCGCACACTGCGCGGTTATTCTGCCGGGATATTTACACGGAGGGGCGCTCCAGACGAGGATTTAGTCCTGGCTCCTCGGGAGTCGCGTCCTCTCCTGGCAGAGAATTCACAAGTCCGGCTTCCGCCAGCCTTCCTCCCAGGTGTGAGGGCACAGAGGCGGCCTTTGTCATGGCCCGGCCGCCATCTTGAAGCGGGAATCCCCCAGCTGAGGAAGGAAAACGCTCTGTGGAAGTGATTATAATGGCTGCAGCTTGTCTGCCATGGGTTTCTCTGCACAGCCCAGTCTTGTCAGGCAGCACTGGTGTTCTTGGCTCTTGACCCAGCATAGATACCATGTGCCACAAGTTCAAGAGGACCTGTAGTGACATATATTGGAATGCAGCTCTGGGCTCCCTACCAGGCAGAGATACCATGTGCAACAAGTTAAAGAGGACCTGTAGAGACAGAGTAGAATGCAGTAAATGATGATCCAGGATCTTATCTTGGTTTCACCATCATAAACACCTCCTACATCTATACATTGCTGTATATTGATGTGCAGCACTGGCCTCCCAGTGATGCTTAGCTCAGGCTATGCACAATTCTCTTCCCCCAGAGCATTCTGGGCAGGTGCATAGCAATAGGGGGTGCAGAGGATGTGACTGCATCGGGGCCCTCCCTCAACTGCAATATGTGCTCACTATTGGTCCTGTGCTCATAATAATCACTTCTATAGATGCTTTGAATAGTGGTATTCATTAAAGCGGACCCAAACCAAACATTTTTTTTTAATTCAAAATATTTAGTTGCACCACTCTGACACATACAAAGATAAATAAACACTCCTTCAAGCCTATGAGCGTTTCAGCGCATGCTTTTCACCCTTCTCTTCTCATAACTAGGGTTATACAGGAGGCAGCCATTACTTCTGAGCTTAGTAGGAGGTTTTAGCTCATGGGTGTGTTTGTCATCAGCTACCCTCCCTCCCAGGGGCGTCGTCTATGTGAAATCTCCGCAAGCTGAGATCACTTCCCCTGTGACATCATCAGTAGCAGCCTGTGTTTTGTTTTTGTTTTGTATTTCCTCCACCAGTCTGCTGGATTCTGCTCCTGCAATATGAAGGGAAGGGAGGGATTCCTCCAATAAATGTAAAATATTTTATATTTATCATCATGCAGCTGAAAAAAGGCTGCTATTTATTATTATAAGTTAGAAAATAGATTTTATTTCTGAAATCTTGTATTTTTAATTTGGGTCCACCTTAACAAGCTGCTCCCCATCCCCTTTCTGCACCTCTCTGACACTGTAGTTGCCATTGGCAGGTTTTGGTCCTCCTTATCAATTGTTATGAATAGAGTGCTTGGGGGTCTTCAATGTAAAACTTGCATCGGGGCCCACAGCTTCTTAGCTACACCACTGATTCTGGGATACCAGGCATTATTTTTACTGGTTTCAGAATTCTCAGAATGCAAATATTCCGCAGAGGTGCACCTGACAGGACTAAAGATGTCTCCACCTGTGATGAATTCCAGAAAGTAAATCAGGATGAGCTAAGACTTTACAATGGTCAAACACTGACTAAATCATTCATAAATTAATATTTTTTTATCATTATTTTTTTTTAAATAAGCACTTTTATTCATTGTGTTATTCTTACCACAGTTCTTTTTTAACCACTTCGCCATATCTGGACGCATATATCCGTCCAGATAGGCAGTGGTGCTGCAGCCGTGTGGTGCGCGCGATAGGGCGCGCGCCCGCGCGCGCTCCCGCTGCCTCCCGCTGCCCCCCCGATCAGTGAATGGGAATATAATTCCCATTCACCGATCTAAATCCCCGGCAGAAATACCGACGCTTTCTCATTAGAGAGCGTGGTATTTCTGCCCCCAGGAAACTTCTTCTCTTCTTTTTAGTTCCTTGATGCGACATCGTTCGCATCTAGGAATTTTTTGAATGTGGCCATCTTGTGGCCAAATAGTAAACTGCACCCACATACCTGTACTGAATAAAAAAATACATTACATTACATCTAAAATTTGCTATTTACCTCCCAAACTAAAATTACCCAAATACAGTTTTGTATTAAAAAAAAAATAAAAAAAATTACAATAAAAAAAAAAAAACTACATAAATAGTTACCTAAGGGTCTGAACTTTTTAAATATACATGTCAAGAGAGTATCTTATTAAATTTTTTAAAATTATAAGCTTGTAAATAGTGATGGACGCAAATTGAAAAAATGCACCTTTATTTCTAAATAAAATATCGGCGCCATAAATTGTGATAGGGATGTAATTTAAATGGTGTAATAAGCGGGACAAATGGGCACATAAAATACATGGGTTTTAATTACTGTAGCATGTATTAATTTTAAACTATAATGGCCAAACCTGAGAAATAATGATTTTTTTCCATTTCTATCTTAATCTTCCTGTTAAAATGTATTTACAGTAAAGTGGCTCTTAGCAAAATGTACTACCTAAAGAAAGCCTAATTAGTGGCGGAAAAAACGAGATATAGATCAATTAATTTTGATAAGTAGCGATAAAGTTATTAGCGAATGAATGGGAGGTGAACATTGCTCGGATGCATAAGATTTTCGAAGCTGTAGGCTGAAGTGGTTAACCACTTGAGGACCGTAGGCTTACACCCCCCTAGTGACCAGGCTATTTTTTAATAGCTTGCTGCGGAGCGATACAACTCAGCACACAGATGGATCCCCCCTCCCCTTTTCTGCCCACCAGCAGAGCTTTCTGTTGGTGGGCCCTAATCGCTGGTGCAGGGGGTTTGTTTACTTTCTTATTCATTCATTTCTTTCTTTTTTTTTTCTTTTATAAAATCCTGCATTTTTTAAATTTATTTCCCTCCCACCCTCCCCCCGACAGCCAATCAGCTGGATCGTTTCTCATAGGCATTAGCCTATGAGCGTGATTCTGTGTTCTTACCCTCCAGGGGACACCAAGTGACACGGCTGTCCCCAATACAGTGCTGTACAATGTAAATAGACATAACAGTCTGATAGCGTCGATCTCCGCTCCGCCATTCAAGCAGGGATGCGCATGCATCGGTGCTCGCAATCCCCAGCAAAACCCCACCCCCAGGACTTGACGCCTTTTAGCGTTACGCGGCCCTGGGACTGCCACCTTCCCAATCCCTATCGGCGTTAGGCGGTCGGGAAAAAGGTAAAGTGGACCTGGACTCTTGCACAGGACAGAAGGAAAACATAGAGAAGTGCACCCTGTGTGAATTTAGAGAGTTTAGCCTGTCTAATTCCCCCTCATCTGTGTCTTATCACAAGTTGTAATTTGATCTCTCAGCTGTGTCAGCTGGCTGAATAAGCAGAGCAACTAATTTCTAAACACAGGATGGTAACCCTATGTCTGCTTCCATGAAAGCAGGAAGTAGACACACTGCAGATTTATTTGTAGGATTTTTATCAGCTGTAACAAAGAAATGTTTTTTTTCTTTAACCACTTGCCGACCAGGGGATATTACAGTGATCGGTGCTGCGCAGCACCGATCAGGAGTGCAGCAGGGCGATCAGACTACCCCCCTTTTTTCCCCACTATGGGGATGTCCTGCTGGGGGGGTCTGATCGCCGCCGGCTGCAATTGCTTAGCGGGGGGCTCTTCAAAGCCCCCCTCCGCAGCGTTCTCCGCCGTCTCGCCCGCTCCCTCCCTCTCCCTCCCCCTGTGAGCTGCGCAGGATGGATTTCCGTCCTGCGCATTAAAGGATAGGCTTCAGCCTATCATATGCCGGCGATCCCCGGCCAATCAGAGGCCGGGGATCGCCGATCTGCCTTACGGCACTGCTGCGCAGCAGCGCCGTATGATGTAAACAGCGGGGATTTCTTCCCCGCCTGTTTACATTTTGCCGGCGAGCCGCGATCGGCGGCTCTCCGGCTGTTCACGGAGACACCCCGTTTCCATGGTAACCCGAAGACGACCAGTTTACGCCAATCGGCGTTAGCTGGTCGTCAAGAGGTTAAAGGTTATTATGCTGTTGCTTATCTTTTAGAGCAGAAAGGAAGTTCTGAGTTCAGGTCCGCTTTACAGTGATTTCTCTTTCTTTGTTACGCAGTTTTGTCTTGCACCTGAGCAGCCGCGGCACAAGTGTATTTCGTGCGTCCCGAACGCCCCGATAGTAATTTGTTCATTGGCAGGAAATGGAATCCAGTCGCCGCTGACAGATTTATTGGCTAAATGGACATCTATAGTCTTTTCAAGCCTCTCTGTCTTTTCCTGCATGTCTGAGTTATAACCGCAGCAGAAGTGTTCCCCGTACGGCTGTGCCGGCGTTCTACGAGCCAGGCGAATATGCGTAACCTTGGACATTAGCGATGAAAGGCTTCCACAATGTCGTTTTACTACCGCCCGTCTGAAAGGTTTACGATTCCATCCAGCACTTTGGAGGTAACGCGATCCCGGAGCGTCATTTAGACGTCCGTCAAGCCTTAATGCGTCCAGATAATATTCACCAGGATTTGGAGAATAAATGACATTGCAGGGAGTCCGCCGCACCATTGTACTAAAATCCAGCAATGCCTCTGCAAAGATATCTTTATGTTAAAAGGACCGCTGTCAGGAAGCCTGTTAAAGCGAGATTCTCAGCCACAAAACAATTCACAGTTCAAAAAAACACACACAAAAAAGGCACACCAGAGCGGTGACAATACCAGGTATAGTATTTATTTTGTAAAATCTATCACAGAGATATGTTTATTTTGTGCCAAAGCGTTCATCTCTGGTTTCCTTGAAAGAGACACTGCAGTGAAAAAAAATATGATATAGTGAATTGGTTGTGTACTATGAATAATTACTAGAAGATTAGCAGCAAAGAAAATCTTCTCATACTTTTATTTTCAGGTATATAGTGTTTTTTCTAACATTGCATCATTCTATAATATGTGCAGATTACACAACACTCAGCATTCAAAATGAGTCTTTCAGAGCAGTCTGTGAAGTAATGACCTCTCCTCTAGCAGAGAAAAAGTAGACAGTTCACTTACAGTTGAGATAATAAAAGTCAGAAGACAGCCCTCTCCACCACTAATGCTACGTACACACATGCGACAACGATCGTTCGTTGAGAACGACAAACAAACTTTTAATTGATGAAAGAACGACCTAAGTAAAGATAGTTTTAAAAGGTGTGTAACGATCTGATCGTTAGAACGAACGTTACATCACGTAAAGCAACTATTGCGCCTGCGCATAAAAATGAGAAGTTTCACAGAGAAATAGTGAAATGCGCATGTCAAGCCTAGTACGAACGACCGTTTCCAACGATGTACTACTTTTGCAAACGATCGTCGTTGGTTAAAATCCGCCGAGACAGAACTTTCTTTTGTAGCGATTTGGCTCGTTCGTCGTTTGCCTTAATAGTCGGTGGTTCGTTTTTTGTAACGATCCTCGTTGGTAAAGATCGGGGAACGATCGTTACAAACGACTATAGTCGCATGTGTGTACGCACCTTAAGACTTAGTCGGAGAGCTTAATGGCTTGTTTGCATAGAGATAACAACTGGAGTTTCTCAACTCTTCCTGTGCTGGAAACAATTAGACTGATGTATCTGATCTTAATGTTTTATTTCTTAGCTGTACTACACATACAAATCATAATATCATATTTTTTTATTCGCTTCAGTGTCTCTTTAAGTGTGAACACAGTCATAGAAACACATACAAAACTGATAGAACAAGACCGGACCAGAAATGTACACTTTTTGTGTAAACACAGCCCTAGAAATGCTGTCACCAACCAGGGGCGTAGCAATAGGGGTTGCAGAGGTAGCGACCGCATCGGGGCCCTTGGACCAGAGTGGCCCCGAAGGGCCCTCCCACAACTACAGTTTTAGCTCTCTATTGGTCCTGTGTAGTGTTGGGCGAACAGTGTTCGCCACTGTTCGGGTTCTGCAGAACATCACCCTGTTCGGGTGATGTTCGAGTTCGGCCGAACACCTGACGGTGCTCGGCCAAACCGTTCGGCCATATGGCCGAACTAAGAGCGCATGGCCGAACGTTCCCCGAACGTTCGGCTAGCGCTGTGATTGGCCGAACGGGTCACGTGGTTCGGACCCGAACGCGCTCTGATTGGCCGAACTGTCACGTGGTTCGGGTAAATAAATACCCGAACCACGTCATATCTCCGCCATTTGTCTGTGGGTTTAGCTTTGGGTAGGCAGGCAGGGTAGTTCGCGCTCCAGCCACGCTAGCCAGGGTCCCCCCCAGTCATTGTGTGTCGCTGCTGGGAATAGTAGTACACCGCTCGCTCAGCATTCTGTTTACTGCCACTCTGTGTACCTCGCTCAGCCACACTATATAGCATTCTGTTTACTGCCACTCTGTGTCTGCTGGGAATAGTAGTACACCGCTTGCACAGCCACACTATATAGCATTCTGTTTACTGCCACTCTGTGTACCTCGCTCAGCCACACTATATAGCATTCTGTTTACTGCCACTCTGTGTCTGCTGGGAATAGTGGTACACCGCTCGCTCAGCCACACTATATAGCATTCTGTTCACTGTTCTGTGTCTGCTTGGAATAGTGGTACACCGCTCGTTCAGCCACACTATATAGCATTCTGTGTACTGTTCTGTGTCTGCTGGGAACAGTAGTACACCGCTCGTTCAGCCACACTATATAGCATTCTGTGTACTGTTCTGTGTCTGCTGGGAACAGTAGTACACCGCTCGCTCAGCCACACTATATAGCATTCTGTTCACTGTTCTGTGTCTGCTGGGAATAGTGGTACACCGCTCGCTCAGCCACACTATATAGCATTCTGTTCACTGTTCTGTGTCTGCTGGGAATAGTGGTACACCGCTCACCCGTCACTGTATAGCATTGTGCTCTGTGTCGCTGCTGGGAATAGTGGTACTGTATAGCATTTCTGTACTGCCACTGTACTGCTGCCAGTCAGCGTGTACTGTAAGGATAAGTGAAATGAGGAAGAAATCCGGTGAAAGAGGGAGGGGCAAGGGAAGAGGTGTTTCCCCTGACGGTTCACGTACAGGCCACAGGGGAGCACCCAAGAAAACCCACTCAATACCACCCATGTTGTCCAGGACAACAACCCTCACAAATCCAAAAGAACAGGACCAGATAATTACTTGGATGACCTCTCAAGCGTCCAGCAGTGGGTTAAGCAGCACCAGCACATCACGCACGAGGTCCGAGTCCTCAGCCAGTTACAAGGAGCCAGTGGGCACAAAGCTGACACAACCGGCAGCGACACCACGCACACAACTGCCAGATAACCAGTCCGATGAATTACCTCAGGACACAATGGGGTATTCGCAGGAGCTATTCCCAGCCCAACAAACTTCCACCTTTCAAAGGTCAATGGAGGAACAGCCAGAAATGTTGTGCCTGGATTCACAACCGTTAACTGTGGGAAATGTACCGCGCACTGAAATACGAGGCGAGTCCGAAGAGGACTCGGAAACCCAAATCCCAGAGCAATTTGGGCAGGAGGGGTTGCAATTGCAGGAGGTCGGCCGACAAGATCTGGAAGACGACGTTGGAGTGTGCTGCGCAGAGGTTGTTGTGGGGAGCTCTACTCCACGGCGGTGGCCCACAATGACATATGACGAGTTTGAGGAGATGGAAGAGGAGGGTATGGACAATGTGGACAGAGACCCAGATTTTGTTTGTGAACGAGAACATCGCCGTCGTAGCAGCAGCACAGATGAGTCTGTTGAAGAACACACTGCTGCACGAGTTCGCCTTGTGCCACAAGGTAGGCGGCGCGCAATTTCAGGCACCACAAGCGTGGAAGTTCAAGTGAGAGGCAAAAGAGGAGCAAACAGAAATCGCCAGCAAGGAGGCAGGTGCTCCAAAGTCTGGGCTTTCTTTGAAGACTGCACTGAGGATGTTACCATGGCGATTTGCAAGGTGTGCAAGACCCGCCTGAGCAGGGGGAAAAATATTAACAACCTCTCCACCACCAGCATGAGCCGTCACATGCTATCCAAACATCCCACTCTTTGGGCAAACGCGTCAGGACAGGGTACCAGAAACAACACTGCCTCCCTTGGGTTCACCAGACCCGCCTCAGCAGCAGCAGTAGCCCAGCCATTGCGTGGTTCACAACATTCACAAACATCAGACGACGCTGACACTGTCACTTTCCGGAGTAGTGCTCTTGAGGTCTCCCAGTGTTCATCAAACACAACAACCAACAGCCCTTCCGTGTGCAGCGCTACGGTTCAGTTGTCTGTGTCGGAGATGTTTGAGCGCAAGAGGAAATTGCCAGCAAATGACCCCCGGGCCGTGGCAGTAACAGCCAGCATAGCCAAGCTTCTGGCCTGCGAAATGCTGCCATATCGATTGGTGGAGACAAACAGCTTCAAGGGCATGATGTCAGTGGCCATCCCACGTTACGTGGTTCCCAGCCGCTACCACTTTGCACGCTCTGCAGTGCCTGAGTTGCATGAGCACGTGGTCAGCAAAATAACCCGAAGCTTGAAGAATGCCGTTGCCTGCAAGGTTCACCTCACCACTGACACCTGGACGAGTGCGTTCGGCCAGGGTAGATACATCTCCCTTACCGCGCACTGGGTGAACCTTGTGGAGCCTGGCAGCGATTCCTCACCTGCTACGGCACGGGTGTTGCCCACGCCACAAACAGCTGCACCGCCGTCCCTCCCACTGGATAACAGCAGCACCTACCTCTCTGACTCCTTCTCCTCCAACGCATCTCAAAGCTGTACCTCATCCGGAAACGCTAACCCAGCAGCAGTAGGATCGTGGAAGCAGTGCAGCACAGCTGTTGGCATGCGTCAGCAAGCGTTGCTGAAGCTAATCTGCCTTGGGGATAAGCAGCACACAGGGGAGGAAATTTGGAGGGGAATAAAGGAACAGACGGATTTGTGGCTGGCACCGCTGGACCTGAAACCGGGCATGGTTGTGTGTGATAATGGGAGTAATCTCATTCGCGCTTTAAGGTTGGCTAAGCTGACACACATCCCTTGCCTGGCGCACGTGATGAACCTAGTAGTTCAGCGGTTCCTGAGGACATACCCAGGCGTGCCCGATCTGCTGTTGAAGGTGCGTCGAGTGTCCAAACATTGTAGAAATTCCAGTACTGCTTCGGGGGCACTCGCCAAGATGCAGGAGCGCTTCAATCTCCCCCACCATCGCTTGCTGTGTGATGTCCCTACGCGCTGGAATTCTACGCTGCACATGCTAGCCCGCTTTTGCGAGCAGAAGAGTGCAGTGGTCCAGTACATGACGGCGCAGTACCGAGGCGCATCCGGCCAGCTGCCAAGCTTCTGTGGATCCGATTGGGCCAACATGTTGGACCTCTGCCAAGTCCTCCAAAATTTTGAGCAATCCACGTTGCTTGTGAGCAGTGACAACTCTTCAGTCAGCATTACCATACCACTGCTGTGTTTACTGAAGAGGTCGATGTTAAAAATCAAGGAAACAGCTGTCATGATGCAACTGGGGGAATCTGAAGGAGAAAACGATCAGCGTGATGGTACCAACATCAGGCCATCCGCCTCAGGGAACGCTGGCCCCAGCAGCTATGACGAAGAAGAGGAGGAGGAACAGCTGGAGTTGGAGCAGGAATTTCATGCCACCACTGACGAGGGCCAGAGCGGTGCACGTTGGACTTCCACAATTCAACGCGAATGGTCAGCAGAAGCAGACCAGGAGGAAGGTGACGACTATGATGCATCACAACAACTATCACAACGCTCACAAGAGGATGATGAGGATTCTGGTAGGACTCTGGCACACATGGCTCAATTCATGCTAGACTGCATTGAACGTGACCCACGCATTGTGCGCATTCTGGACAACACCAATTACTGGGTTTATACCCTTCTGGATCCACGGTACAAACACAATGTTCCAAAACTGCTTGAAGAAAGAGTCAGACAGGTCAAAATGGAAGAATACCAGCAGGCCCTTGTGGAGACTTTAGAGAGGAGATTGACATCCTCCCCCTCCTCTAGCCAGTTGTACGCAGACAGACTGACTTCCGCAAACCCAGGACGACCAGGAGGGCAGCAAACAACGCAAGCCGCAGCTAGTACCCAAAAGGGAATGGTATCGGCAGTGTCCTTGGAGTGGGAAAATTTTCTGACACCCATGCAGCCGCAGCCCACTGAACAGCAAGCGTGCAGATCCACCTCCAACACCGATCGCCTGGAGAAGATGGTCAAGGACTACATGTCAGATGGCGTAGCTGTGTCGAACCATCCATCTGCACCCTTCAACTATTGGGTATCGAAGCTAGACACCTGGCACGAACTGGCAATGTACGCAATAGAGGTGCTGGCTTGCCCGGCAGCCAGCGTTATGTCGGAACGCTGTTTCAGTGCTGCCGGAGGCATCGTCACAGATCGGCGTATCCGCCTCTCTACAGACAATGCAGACCGTCTGACTCAAATTAAAATGAATCAATCCTGGATTGGAAATGACTACGCAACACTCCAGGACCCCAACCAAGTAACATGACCAATGAACATCTGGGATGGTGTTGCGTTTCCGGGCCCTGTTTATTGAACCTCTCATCTGTATTACATTTATGACTGCATGGCGGCAAAAAGCATTGCTGCTATATCCGCACGCTTTTTGTCCACATGCAAGGCCTGGGTTGTTGTGTCTCACAAAGCGTGGCCTTCTCCTCCTGCGCCTGCTCCTGTTCCATCACGTCTGCTGCTGCTGGGTTAGCGTTGCCGCGTGGTCCCTGTTTATTGAACCACTTATCTTTATTACATTTATGACTGCATGGCGGTACAAAGCATGCTATCCGCACGCTTCTTGCCCTCATGCAAGGCCTGGGTTGTTGTGTCTCACAAAGCGTGGCCTTCTCCTCCTGCGCCTCCTCCTGTTCCATCACGTCTGCTGCTGCTGGGTTAGCGTTGCCGCGTGGTCCCTGTTTATTGAACCACTTATCTTTATTACATTTATGACTGCATGGCCGTACAAAGCCTGCTATCCGCACGCTTCTTGCCCTCATGCAAGGCCTGGGTTGTTGTGTCTCACAAAGCGTGGCCTTCTCCTCCTGCGCCTGCTCCTGTTCCATCACGTCTGCTGCTGCTGGGTTAGCGTTGCCGCGTGGTCCCTGTTTATTGAACCACTTATCTTTATTACATTTATGACTGCATGGCGGTACAAAGCCTGCTATCCGCACGCTTCTTGCCCTCATGCAAGGCCGGGGTTGTTGTGTCTCACAAAGCGTGGCCTTCTTCTCCTCCTGCGCCACCCTCCTCCTGTTCCATCACGTGTGCTGCTGCTGGGTTAGCGTTACCGGTCCCTTTTCCTGGAACCTCTTATATGTATTACATTTATGACTGCATGCCGACAAAAAACATGTTACCTGTGCAAAGAAAACAGACATTTCCCGCATTTAAAAGACAGTTTTCCCTTTGAAACTTTAAAATCGATTTTCTCAAAAACTATAAGCTCTTTTTGCTAATTTTTTTTTCCTCTTGTACCCACTCCCAAGGTGCACATACCCTGCAAATTTGGGGTATGTAGCATGTAAGGAGGCTTTACAAACCACAAAAGTTCGGGTCCCCATTGACTTCCATTATGTTCGGAGTTCGGGTCGAACACCCGAACATCGCGGCCATGTTCGGCCTGTTCGGCCCGAACCCGAACATCTAGATGTTCGCCCAACACTAGTCCTGTGCTCATAATAATCACTTCAATAGATACTTTGAATAGTGGTAATCATTAACAAGCTGTTCCCCATCCCCTTCTTGCACCTCTGACCCTGTAGTTGCCATTGGCAGGTTTTGGTGCGCCGTATCAATTGTTATGTATAGAGTGCTTGGGGGGGCCCCATTGTAAAACTTGCATCGGGGCCCCCAGCTCCTTAGCTACGCCACTGTCACCAACTGTCAAGAACTGACAGGACTGGACATCTTTTTATGTGTGAACCCAACCTGAGCCAACCAGTGGTGCTTGTCGTAATGGACAAAAACTTTGTTTCGCAAATTTCGCAAAGTTTTTCGCATCGTAAAACTTCCCATTAAACTTTGCGTAGTATTTTACGAAATTACGCGTATAACGTAATTATGGCTATGGTACTACACTTGTAAACCAAATTGCGTGATGTAATAACGCGTTGCTTACGCCTGAAAATCTGCGGTAAACTTGCCAACGCGCATACTATACACTGTGTATTAATGCGTATCATCATGCTTACAATGCGTATAAACATACGCATTAAACAGCGCATGCGCGTCTATACAATACCATGTCCGCATGCAGAAATTTATAAGCGTACATCAATCAAAATACGCATCATAAGATACTAAATGACTAATTTCGTAATGAACCGTAATTTCGTGAAATTATGAAGTTATGCAAAATTTCGATACATAATTACGGTTCACACGTCATTTATTACGCATTCTCCCGTAAATTTCACATTACGAATATGATGGAAAACGGCAAATTTCGATGTGAAATTATGCACATGCAAAATTTCGGCCCACCACTGGAGCCAACCACTGCCTCTCCTTTTTTTAAACTGCATTTAATGATTTTATTCTATTTTGGCGCCTCAACCTTCAGTATCACACACATGTTCAATTCTTCCCCAGTAATGAAAAAAAAAAAAGTTTGAAACCGCTGAAAAACTTGCTTGGGTTTATAAATCAAGAAATTGATCATCTTTCCTACACCATTCAATCTTCTGAAACAATTGTACAGACATTTCTACCACTCCCAATTGAGTTTTATGAAAATAAAAATAAAAACACAGGAAATGCTCAAATAAAAAAAAAAAAGCTTTAGTATTTCTGTTCAAAATCCTATTTTTTTTTTTTTTACTATATCGTGCCTCTCCACCTTATAAGAGACTATAGACCAATGATCATTTGTTTGTCAGATTTAAAAAAAAAATCACATTTATCATTTCATAAAAAAATATGAGCTCACAATATGATGAAACTACAATAAATTAGGTAAATGATCAGGCTGTGTATCAGGCCAATGAAACATTTTGTCCCTATTCACAACAAAGATTACTAATCGCAGAGCGCACAGCTACACAGGTTGGAAGTTATGTCCAAGCCACAGACAAAATCTATGGATCAATTTCGAGAAAAAAAAAGGCTATAGTTTGTCAAGGGAAATAGGAGGGGCCAGGACTAACGTGTTGGTGTGTTATCAAATTGTTATATCAGCAAACAGCCTCCTGTATTAATTGAGGAAGTTTAACATTCTCAGTAAGCTTTGATTTGAAAATGAAAGTATTTCATTTGAATTCGTAATGTATCTTCAACATCATACATGTTAAACTCCGGCCCGAGGGCCAAATCTGGCCCTCAGAGCCATTAAATTTGGCCCTCAAGGGGTTTCCTCACTAAACATTATGTTTGGCTCACTCTAGACCACCACCAGGGAAGCTATATTGGAGGTAAAGCCCAGGGAAGCCATATGGGAAGGTAGGGGAAAAGCCCTAAACACTAGGGAACTATGTAGGGGAGGGTGGGGGCCTCTAGACACCAGGGAACTGTATAGGGGAAGGAGGACCACTAGACACCAGGGAACTGTATAGGACTTGGCAGGGCCGGGCCGAGGCATAGGCTGGAGAGGCTCCAGCCTCAGGGCGCAGTGTAGGAGGGGGCGCACAATTCATTCAGCTGTCATTCCTAATTGTGTTTGAAGCAGAAAGAAATAAGAAAAGAGGATACATAGCAGTGACTGCAAGCCAGATAACTAGAGATTAAGGTGTTGGGGAGGTTGTGGGCCCTGTGGCGCCTCTTAGTCTAATAGCAATCAGTGTGTGACGGCTGGGGTGGGAGGGATGGAGGGGCGCACTTTGGTGTCTCAGCCTTGGGTGCTGGAGGACCTTGTCCCGCCTCTGGGACTTGGGGGGTGGCATTAGACAACAGGGAACTTTATAAGGGCAGGAAGACATTGAGGTTGGCCCACGACTTGGTCCCAGTGTACAATTTCGGCCCACTTTGTATTTGAGTTTGACACCCTGTTCTACACGCACAGCTGTGTTACTGTGTCCAGATGAGAAGGATTCAGACCATAATTACCATCACAGGGTAGCAGCGTAGAGGATGCATCGAAAACGACAGTTCCGTTGCATGGCACCGCACCCCGCCAGTATGAACGGCCCCATAGACTTTCATTGGGCTGCGGTGGGGTGCGGTAAAGTTACTGCATCGGCCCAGTGTGAAAGCACTCTAAGAGTAACAATAAACATTCACAAAAATAATTTACCTAACTCAGAGTGTAAGCAAATATTTCACTAATAAAACATAACAAGTTGCTCAGCCAAGGCCATTTCTATCCCCCCCCCCCCCCCCTTAAAAAAACCTCACACTCTAGAAAATGACAACCATGTGCAGGGCAGGGCTGAGGCAGAGGCGAGAGGCTCCAGCCTCAGGGCGCAGTGTCAGAGGGGGTGGACCAGGGCAGAGCTGAGGCAGAGGCGAGAGAGACTCCAGCCTCAGGGCGCAGTGTAGGAGGGGGCGCAGGGCCGAGGCAGAGGCGAGAGAGACTCCAGCCTCAGGGTGCAGTGTCGGAGGGGGTGGACCAGGGCAGGGCCCGAGGCAGAGGCGAGAGAGACTCCAGCCTCAGGGCGCAGTGTCGGAGGGGGTGGACCAGGGCAGAGCTGAGGCAGAAAAGCGAGAGAGACTCCAGCCTCAGGGTGCAGTGTAGGAGGGGGTGGACCAGGGCAGGGCCTGGCAGAGGCAAGAGAGGCTCCAGCCTCAGGGCGCAGTGTAGGAGGGGGCACACAACTCACTCAGCTATAATTTCCCTACTGTGTTTAAAGCAGAGAGAAATAAGAAAATGAGATACATGGCAGTGACTGCAAGCCAGATAACTAGAGTTTAACCCTCCTGGCGGTCTAATAAATTCCGCCAGGAAGCAGCGCAGTAGTTTTTTTTTTTTTTTTTTTTTAAATCATGTAGCGAGCCGGGTTCGCTACATGCTAGCCGCCCGCCCGCTTCGATCACCATCGGCGATCTCCGATCAGGAAATCTCGTTCAAAGAATGGGATTTCCTGGAGGGCTTCCCCCGTCGCCATGGCGACGGGGCGGGATGACGTCTCCGACGTCAGTTATGTCGTGACGTCATTGGGAGTCCCGATCCACCCCTCAGCGCTGCCTGGCACTGATTGGCCAGGCAGTGCACGGGGTCTGGGGGGGGGGGGTGGGCGCGGTGCGACGGATATCGGCGATCGAGCGCGGGGCGGCGACGATCGGTGTGCTGACGCAGCTAGCAAAGCAGCAAAAAAAAAAAAAAGCAGGGCCTGAGAGAACCTCCTGCACGGGGTTACCACCAGGAAGGTTAAGGTGTTCGGGGGCCTGGGGCATCTCTTACTCTAATAGCAATCAGTGTGTGACGGCTGGGGTGGGAGGGATGGAGGAGGGGCCTCTTAGTGTAATAGCAATCAGTGTGTGACGGCTGGGGTGGGAGGGATGGGTGAGGGGCCTCTTAGTGTAATAGCAATCAGTGTGTGACGGCTGGGGTGGGAGGGATGGAGGAGGGGCCTCTTAGTGTAATAGCAATCAGTGTGTGACGGCTGGGGTGGGAGGGATGGGGGAGGGGCCTCCTAGTGTAATAGTAATCAGTGTGTGACGGCTGGGGTGTGAGGGATGGAGGGGCGCACTTTGGTGTCTCAGCCTTGGGTGCTGGAGGACCTTCTCCCGGCTCTGACCATGTGCCACATAATGAGGCATGGGGAATCCCCAAGATACAAACAACCAATCCTGTAGCATTTTGTTCCACACCCCCTTCCTGCAAGAAGCAGGGCTTTTTGGCACCCTGTTTTATGTGGCGCCGAAGCTTGGGGCAGCTATAGCAGTAATGCTATAGTCTGCGCCCGACACACGGGGTAATTCGAAATCCAACGAATTGCTGGACCCAGAATTACTTCTCCCCGAGTTGCTACAACTCAGAGGGGGAATTATATTTAACACCACCCCGAATTTGGGCGTCAGCAGGGTGAGCTGTTATTTTGCTCACCCTGCGGCAAAAAGCTCTGCGCCCAAAGCAATCGTACGCCTTCCTGCGCTCCCCAGGCCAGTGTGTAAATGTGAAGTACAGTGCAGCAGAAGCTGACAAAAAACAGGCAAGTATTCCCAACGGTGGCTGCATCAGTTGAATGTTACTGAATGTTACTTTTTTGTACTAAGGCTTGAAACACACCAGAGGAGTTTTTCTGAGCGTTTTGAGTTTTTAAATCTGCTGCTAATGTTATCCTATGTGTCTGTGCACACTGGAGCAATGAGGTTTTGTAAAAAACCCCATAGCATTACATTGGGAAGAGCTTTTAGAGGTTTCAAAAGCTCTTCCCAATGTAATGCTATGGATTGTTTTACAAAACCTCATTGCTCCAGTGTGCACAGACACATAGGACTCGATTCACAAAGCGGTGATAACCCAGTTAAAGACTTTAGGCGTGATAACCATTTTATCATGCCTAAACTCAGTTTAGGCATGATAAGTCTAGGCATGATAAGTTTAGATCGCGCACAAAGTCCCGCACGCAAAGCAGCGCCATTAAACTCTATGCGAAGTGCACCAGACTTTGCTAGCGCAAAACTTTTGATCAGCTGTGCACTGCGGTGCTAACCCAGTTGGCGCTTAAACTTATCACGCCTAAAAACTTATCACACCTAAACTTATCATGCCTAAACTTATCACACCTAGGGCTCGATTCACCAAGCGGTGCTAACCCAGTTATCACGCCTAAAGGACTTTAGGCGTGATGACCTCTTCACCACTGAGTTAGCACCGTTTTTGGCTGCACTTCGCGCGAAGTTATCGCGCGCAAAGTTTTGCGCGCGCACCCGCACAGGCGCGCGCGCAAAGTCCCATAGGGTTTAATGGGCGCATCGCGCGAAGTGAGGGGCGCTTCGCGCGCACGCACGCGGGAGCGCGCGCAAAACTTTACGCGCGGAAACTTCGCGCGAAGCCCTTCTTATCATGCCTAAAGTGACTTTAGGCGTGAAGAGGGCCTTTTCACCACGGTGCTAACACTTTGCACCGCTTGGTAAATCGAGCCCCTAAACTTATCATGCCTAAACAGAGTTTAGGCGTGATAAAGGGCTTTTCACCAGCGTGCTAACTGTTAGCACTGCTTTGTAAATCAGGCCCTTAGGATAACATTAGCAGCAGATTTAAAAACTCAAAACGCTCAGAAAAACTCCTCTGGTGTGCACCAGGCCTAATATGTATTTTTGGAGAGTTGGTAAGTGTTAGGATCCCTTTGCATATTTATTGTTGTCCCGGGGCAAATAAATTCTAACCCCCCTTTCCACGGAATCCAAAACACGCAAACACGTGTTATAAGCCGGGGAAAATGAGAGGGAAAAATCCTTCCAGACTCACCATAAATTAAAAATCAATATTGCACTATTTATATTTTAAAAAGTTAAACTTCCTCTCTTCCCTTCTTCTAGCCAAATATTCTTTCTGCATACAGTCTACTGTATCCTACAGAACCAGATGCAGGGGAAGCTGTTCCCTATTACCCCCATATATATACTGTATACAGTAAGGTCCTCGGTATTCAGCACAGGCGGGGATTGCCTGATGCCGGCAGAGACAAGGTCCTCCAGCACCTAAGGCTGAGACACCAAAGTGCACCCCTCCATCCCTCCCACCCCAGCCGACACACACTGATTGCTATTAGACTAAGAGGCACCCCAGGGCCCCCAACACCTTAATCTCTAGTTATCTGGCTTGCAGTCACTGCCATGTATCCCCTTTCTTATTTCTCTTTGCTTCAAACACAATAGGGGAATAATAGCTGAATGAGTTGTGCGACCCCTCCTACACTGCACCCTGAGGCTGGAGCCTCTCTAGCCTCTGCCTCGGCCCGGCTCAGAGGGACACGGGAAGCAGAGACAGTAGGGTTTTATTATAGAGGATAGTCATAGCCTGTTGCTTGTACAGTAATGACACAGCAACAGGATAGTCTTCCTTAGCCTATACAATAAAATGCAAGTGTCCCTGCGTCATCAACTGAATGGTTGTATTAACTTGGCTTTTTTGTACTGAGCGTGTGCGCAGCCAGGGCAGTTAGGACACAGGGCCGGACCTGACAGTTTGCTGTGTGTGGTTCACAGAGGTTCTCATTGCATTGTGGGAAATAACAGCTTTTTCCAACTGCCAAGCAAGCAGCTCCCTGTGTGCCTATACTTCAGACAGTGGTGGGGAACAAGCAAGTGGGACGCGTATGTGTGCGCATTGCGGGGGGGGGGGGGGGGTGGCGGCTGTTACCTAGCACCTGTTTTATAATGGGCGGGCCTTTTTCCTAGTTTCCTATAATGGAGGAACATTTAACACAATAGTAAAGGTACTCTATATTATAAAAAGCCAAAGATGTAATAAAAAACAAATTTTAACATGATTAATAAACACATTTTCTAAACATGTACATGTACGAATTGCAGAGTTCCTCTTTCCATATGAAAGAGGAACTGTAACCCTGGATTGAACTTTATCCTAATCAGCAGGGCCATCTCTTGGTCAGTGCGGGCAGGGCGACCGCCCTGGGCGCAGAGCGGCAAGTAGAAGAAGGGGGCAGGGCAGAAAGACATAACCGCTGGGGAGGGTGACGCGCGGTGCAGACAAATGGAAGAAAATTACCAGCGCGATCACCTTCCTTGACTCCTCCTGGGCTGCCTGCGTCCGACGTCAAGTCATCATCACATTACCACCGCATGATGACACCTGATGTCCTGTAGCGGTACTACAGGCTGTCAGTGGGCGGCGCCCATGGAGGAGTCGGCTTTCCGGGCTCTCTTTGCCTGCGTGTTTTCCTGGTCCCTACTTCCTCCTGGATGAGCAGCTGCCAGCTGGTCACTAGTAATTAGGCAGATCTACTTGTAGCCTGTGGCTGTGTGACTGTCCCTAAAGAGTAAGGGTTCGGTTTGTGAGTCCACGGGAAAGGGGGGGGGGGGGGGGTATTAGGGAAATTTTTACACCCTCGTCCTGGGTGCAATTTAGCCTAGAAACGGCCCTGCCAATCAGTAGCTAATATCCCCTTTTCCATGGTAAATCTTTACCTTTTCTCTAATAGATCATCAGGGTGGTCTGATTGGCTGATATTTTTGTAAAACCCCTCCCACAGTGTGATGTCATGACCATGGTCCTGACAGTTTCCTGTCTGTGAACCTTGTTGCATTGTGGGAAATAACATTTTTTTTCCAGCTGCCAAGCAACTAGTATCTCCCTCTGTGCATAGAACTTTCAATGACGAACATTCTGTACAGATCAATAAATAAAATGAATAAATAAAATGAATAAAATGCTGAACAAATTCCAAGACAGAAAAGGGCGAGAGAGCCCTGCCCTTGCGAGCTTACAATCTTAAGGAATAGAGAGGAAGCAAGTGGTGGGGTAGTGTACAATAAACATACCTAGAGGCAGTGTGTTTTTAGGATACCTAGAAGTGCAACTAGACCTTAGGTCAAAGGGGGTATGGCCTAAGGTAGAGTGTATGCTTATTGAAAAAAGTTAAGTTTTGAGGTAGCAGTTAAAAATAACAAAGGTTGGAGAGTGACGAATGTGTTGTGGAAGGGTTTTCCGGAGGACGGGTGAAGCACGGGCAAAGTCTTGTATACCTGCGAAAAATGAAAAAACAATTGAAAAAAATGTTGATTTCAATAGGCTGCGTTTCCCCATCCGAATTCACATGCAGGTAAACGGTACGGATTTGCAGTCGCAGAAACGGGCCTTAGTGCCTGAAAACACGTACAGGAATTTGCGAGGTTTGGTATTTTACGTGCCTCATACAGGAGCGTCCCCGTCCCCTCATAACGCAATTCATTCCTTTAACAAGTCAGCAACTCGTATTGTTTAAATCGTATATCTTCCTCCCTCTGAAGGACTCGTTTTATTACCGGCCCCGCAAATGAAAGAACAACATCTCTGCGCGCCGCGGCGTTGAACGCCGGGGATTTGTGAGGTGTTACCCCAGAAGCCGCGGCAAAAATTACCTGATGCGAACAATAAACGTGAACCTTTCCCTCGCTATACGGCGGTCAGACATCTCGCTTTCCTGCAGTCTCCAGTTCGGACGCGGCTGCCAAGACGTTTATTTACAATGCTCTGACTAATGGTCTGTTTTATGCATAGGACACTTTATTAACACGTTTGTTATGCTTACACAGATGCGACGGACGTTTTTAGTGTTCCTCCGTACGTTCTGTTTTTGGCACGCCGCATGGTCGATCCTCACACGACGCACTGAATGTCATGTACAAAAGTTTGTAAATCTGCGTGGCTTATGTTGTTGTCGCCTAATTCAAACTGTACCGGCGGTGACACTCGAACTGTTCTACTCATGCCAAGACTAACACAATAGAGACATTTCCCTCAGTCAAGGGAATTGTTTGTCAAAGGCTTACGTACAAAATGTAGCATCGGTACACATGTCCCACGACTTTAAAGAGGACCTGTACTGGAAAATAACATAATTAATACAATTGCTTTTTGTTTACAATATTCATTTATTGTTGATGTAGTCAGTGAATGACCATCGTAAAATCTTCCCTCTCCCTGATTTACATTTTGCAATGTATGATATCTTCAGTTCTGCCAGGTGATCTGTACGGAATGTTCGTTATTGAGCGTTCTATGCACAGAGGGAGATACTGGTTGCTTGGCAATTGGAAAAAGCTGTTATTTCCCACTATGCAACTAGGTTCACAGACAGGAAACTGTCAGGACCATGGTCCTGACATCACACTGCGGAAGGGGTTTCACCACAATATCAGCTACATGATCAGCGGTGGTTTAATAATTAATATTTTCCACAGGCAGCCTGCGCCATCAAACATTGTTTAACACATTTTTGTTAAACGATGTTATGCAATATCGACAAAAAAGATAAATTGCTGTGAATGGTCCGAAAAATTGCGTCATGGGTATGGACCTTTAGGAAGATATTGCCTGGCTTACTGCTTTTCTGGGAAGGAAAGTTCAGCAATAAAAACTAATAAAAATAACTCTGACTGACTTTATCCAAAAGAGAATATAATAGTTTTCCTCTGACTTCCACCAACGGGGCAGAAATATCTCCCTACCCTCTAATGGTGATTGGATTAAATCCCTGGATCAACACTCTACTATGTCATTCTGGATTAAATCCCTGGATCAACATTCTACTATGTCATTCTGGATTAAATCCCTGGATCAACATTCTACTATGTCATTTTGAAACTTAAGTAGCTTTTTCTATTTTTCTTCTTTTAGGAAACGATCAGCAGCATTGGTGAAATAATGAACCGCGTCTGCCAGGGCCGATTCCTGCAGCACGTTTTTACAGCCCTTACAGTAAGGAATATTCTCAAAGAGGGATAATGTGCCAACTGCCCATCCCACATCCAACTGGCCTAATTTACCATTGCCACAATGAACTGCAATCTAGGCAAGCCACAGTTATGAAGAAAACAACACTCCTATTTGGTTTATTGATGGGGGAAAAAAATTCTCGCTTCTGTTCCTGTGCAATTTCTCATCCTCTTTTTGCTGTTTGCAGCCGCCCCTATTTCCTGATATGACCCAAGCAATATCTGGCAAGGTATGCAAGCAGTTCTGCTCCATAACTGTGTATTTACTATGGCAGACCTTTTTGAACAGAGTGCTGCAGACACTAATAATTTTTAACTCTAATACACTCTAATGGTGCTATATAAATATTCTAAGTTACGTATTTAAAGCCATAACTTTATTTTCATAAAGTGTCATATTTTCTGCTTTTTATTTTAACAACTTAGTGGCAAGCTGACGCATTAAAATATCCTGCTTAATGGCTCCAGGACGTTTTAATGCGTCGCTCATTCCTGCTGTAGCTGTGCATGCAGGCGCAGATGCCAGCTACTCTTACCTGTCGGGACACAGAGATCCGTGATTGGAAAAGGGGAACAAGCGTTAACCAACCAACCTATGCAATCGCAATGCCTGGAATGAATGGACATGACCCCGATCAGGGACCATGTCTATTCATAATACAGGAAGTAGTAAGAAGCTAGTAAAATGTAAAAAAAAAGAAAAAAAGAACACTTCCTGGTAACCTGGGATAGTGTTTGCAATGCCATCTAGTGGCGACAAAATAAAATTACACACACCATACATTTATAATAAAACATTAATAAAATCAATCCCTTCCACTTGCAAATTAATATGTATCTTAACAGGGTACTGATATTTGAGTGCTTGTAATTATGGACCACACATAAAAAAAAAAAAAAACTGAAAAATTACACCTATAGGTGTTGTTTCAAGGGGCCTAACACCTGGACTGTGGCATGCCGGAGGGGGATCCATGGCAAAAGTCCCACCAAAAATTACGTAGTTGACGCAGAGTCGTGTTTTAATCACTAAAGGGTAGAAATCACAGTACATTCCTAAATTTGTGAATTAAGTGCGAATTAAAGTGAAAACTAAAGTGAATTAAAGTGAATTAATTTGTGAATTAAAGGTCCAGCATGTGTACACGGCGATAGGTAGTGTAAGGGTTATGCACACTGACAGATGAAACGCCGCGAGCTTAGAGCCAGTGCACACCAAAAAGCGCTAGCGTAATCGCAAACGCTCAGCGCTTTTTGAAGTGATTTTTCAAGACGATTTTAGGCATGTGCCTTGCAATTTTTTATCTATACCTAGCGATTTTTGGAGCGTTTTTGTGTAGCATTTTTTTTTTAGATACAGTCCTGCTGCTAGTGTACTGGTTTTGACACAAAAAGGCTTGGAAATTCGCTCTGTTCTAGCGCTTTTCAGAGCGATTTTCCAGTTTCCTATACTTACCATTGAGGCTGAATCGCCCCAGAAATCAGCAGAAATGCTGCAGGACCCGCGTTTGCGTTTGGGAAAAAAAAATCACATCGCCCTGATCTGCTCCATCCCATTCAAATACATTAGCCAACGCTTTTAAAGTGCTAGAGTTTTTAAAAGCTCTCAGAAGCACTCTTGTTGTGCACCAGCCCTTAGGGCCCGTTTCCACTTGGGAATCACTATGGTAAAAATTTGCATGCGGATGCGAATTTCGCATGCGGGTGTATGCAAATTTTCTTGCGAATTTGCATGGATGACGATGTATGTGAATTTAACCATGGCAGTGCCTGTGTGCTTTTCCATTGATTCTATGCGAATTCGCATTCATATTCGCATGAAAATTTGCATACCAAAACCGCATGCAAATTCCCTATTAAATACATTGTATGCGAATCGCATAGCGGTATGCGGTATGCGAATTCTGATGGCTCTGCACAGAAAAACGCTCAGAAATCCTGACTAGTGGAAACAGGCCCATCCACTTGTATTGTCTATGCGAATCTGCATGCAGGAAACGCATGCAGATTCACTCGAGTGGAAACAGGCCCTTTCTAATGAGAACTATGAGAACAAAAAAGTTTAGGCTATTGCTCATGTATGGGCGCATGCAAATATGTGCACAGCATAGAACTGCACTGGATTAACCTCTTGAGGCCCAGAGCTTTACTCCCCCCTAGTGACCAGGCGATTTTTTACAATTCAGTACTTCGCGACTTTAACAATTTATTGCTCGGCCATACAACTTACCACCCAAATGAATTGTACCTCCTTTTCTTGCCATTAGCAGTTCATTTTTTTGGTGGTCTTTGATTGCTGCTGCTATTTGTTTTATTATTATTATTAATTTTAAAAGATTATTTTGTAATAAAATACCCTCTATTTTTATTTCCCTCCCCTCCCCCCTAAATTGGCCCTGACTGCGATCCTTACACTACAGTACCCTCTCATAGGCATCAGCTTTTGAGAGGGATTAGATTGTGATCCACTCCTGGGGACAGTTAAGTGACAAGGGATTCCCCTGTACAGCGATGTGCTAGATCACTGCACTGAACAAATGTAAATAGCCTTTTTTTTCTCTTTATTTCAGCCTGCCAGCATCGATCGTGGCTGGCAGGCTGATCATGATCCCCGCTCTGTCTCCTAACAGGGAGCATGCAAGCGCGCGTTCCCTACTAATCCTGCCCACCACACTTTGACGCCAGTCGGCGTTAGGCAATCCCCCAGCAGCCACTCTCCCACCGCCCATCGGCGTTTGGCGCCAGTCAGGAACTGGTTAAATAAACAACCTTTTTTATAATAGACTGTTGGCGTGCATTGCAAAGCAATATAATCACTGATAACTTACGTGTATTACTGCTTAATTACACAAGCCCTAATTAATCTCTACAGAAAGCGACAGATGTGATTTCAGTGGTAATTACTGTAATAAGAAGAGGTTTATGTAATAAAAAGCTGAAATGGCAAAATTAACTAACGCTCATGTAAAATGACATAAAGTAATTGTTTATTAATAACATTTATGCCGGGAAATGAAAATGAGGGAATCCAGTTTTTAAAGCAAAACGTAAATTACACAACTTATGAGATAATTAATTATATGTGTAGTGGGGTTGATAAATAGATTGTTAGAAGTATAGAAAGTAGTCTTTTATTTTTTTTTCAGTTTTATAGATTTATTTTTAACCTCTTGAGGACCACAGTGGTAAACCCCCCTAAAGACCAGGCCATTTTATGTAAAATAGGCCACTGCAGCTTAAAGGCCAAGCTGCAGGGCCGCACAACACCGCACACGAGTGACCCCCCCTTCCTTTTCTCCCCATCAACAGAGCTCTCTGTTGGTGGGGTCTGATCCCCCACCCCGAGTTTTTTTATTTTTTTTTTATTTTTTATACAAATAGTTATTTTATTTTTTTACTAATAAATTTCCCTATTTTTTTTCCCCCTAGGACCGCCCTCCCTCCCCCTGCCAGCCAATCACTGTGATCGGCTGTCATAGGCTTCAGCCTATGACAGCCGATCACCTCTGATCCCCTGGAGGGGACAGCCATGTCACACAGCTGTCCTCTGTACAGCGCTTCCCTAGATTGCAGCACTGTACGTGCTAATTAGACGGCGGTTTCGCTGTCTAACAGTCTCCGATCGGCGATCAGCACTTGAAGACTGAAGGCGGAGCTCCACTCTGCCTACCAACAGGAGAGGCGCTCGCAGCGTGGGCACGATCTCCAGCAATAGCCGGCCCTAGGACTTTACGCCGATCGGCTTTAGGCGGTCCTTGGGCTGCTGCCGCAGTCACTCCCGTCATCGTGATATGGACGTGTAGCAGTTAAGATGGCACCAGACTGCCACAGCTGCAGTCTAGAATCCACACTCTGCCTTTTAAGCTGAAAATGATACAGAAGTAATGACCCATTGAACTTTGAAAGTCTCTCAAGCTATCCTATTAAAGAGTACCTAAGTTTAAAAATGACATAACCTGTACAGATAGGCTCTGTCTTAGGGCTGGTGCACAGCACACCAAGAGCGTTTTTTTTTTTAAACGCTTGCAGGGGGGAACACCACTTGGCTAATGAAAGTGAATGGGATGGTGCACACCAGAGCGGCTCGTTTTCCCCAAATGCAAACTCCCGGGCTGCCGCATTTTTTGAGATTTCTGAGGCGTTTCTGCCTCAATATTAACGTATAGGAAAGTGGAAAACTGCTCTGAAAAACGGCAGATCAGAGCGGTTTTCCAGGCGTTTTTGTTACAGAAGATGTTCAGTAACAGCTTTACTGTAACAATATTTGTAATCTGTTACACAAAAACGCTCCAAAAAACACTAGGCATGTTTAGAAAATTGCTCAAAACAAGCCTAGAATCGCTCTGAAAATCTGCTTCAAAAACCGCTAGCATTTGCAGATCCACTAGCGGTTTTTGTTGTGCACCAGCCCTTAATGGTGGATGAGCTTTTGTCCCTAGGCCTTCTCAAAGGACTAGAGGGCATGATCTGCGCATGGAGGAAAAACGTTTTAGCCATTTATTTAGGAAAGGGTTCTTTACAGTAAGAGTGATTAAGATGTGGAATGCATTGCCACAGGAAGTCGTTATGGTAAACTCTATACTTGCATTTAAAGGGGGCTTAGATGCTTTCCTTGCGTTGAAAGACATCCATGGCTACAATTACTAGGTAATGCCTAATGATGTTGATCCAGGGATTTTATCTGATTGCCATCTGGAGTCGGGAAGGAATTTTTCCCTTTTGGGGCTAATTGGACCATGCCTTGTAAGGGTTTTTTCGCCTTCCTCTGGATCAACAGGGATATGTGAGGGAGCAGGCTGGTGTTGTATTTGTTCTCTGGTTGAACTTGATGGACATATGTCTTTTTTCAACCAAAATAACTATGTAACTATGTAACTATGTAATGAGGATGGGGGGGGGGTCACGGGGTTAAATACTTACCTGTCCTGACGTCTTCGGGTCACAGGTGACTCTCCACCCCCTCTCCTCAGTCATGACCAAGTTTCTGAACACTGTCACAGCTCTTCGGGAACCTCCACCTGCTGCTGCGGCTACCCCCCTGCTCGGCAGCCCGCAGCAACACAGGTGGGAGTGCCCAGAGCTTCAGTGTCTATTTTGGGGGTAAAAAAAACCTGTCTGAGCTCATTTTGTCAAGGGGGTGGGGTGATAACCTGCCTGGAAGGATTTTGCCATGATAGGTAAGTATTTAACACCCATACCCCACCCCCATCCCCATCCATCCTCATTCAGACAGAGCTGTCATTTTTGCATTAAGTATTCTTTAAACAGTATTATGTATGCATGACTCCTCAGTAGTTGTGTGCTCACATGGCCTCTTTATTATGGCCTCAATCTTATGAATACCTCTCAACTTTTTGAGATGAGAAAGAGGGACACTTAAGCCACGCCCCTGTCACACCCACTGATCACGCCCCCATCACTCCCCTAGTCACGCCTACCATAAAGATTTCATAAGAAAAATATGTTGTTTTATAATTCAAACCACAGTGGTCCTCTCTATCCTGGTTCATTTTACTTCATAGTAACATTTTAAAATTAGTAATATATCAATTTAAAGGATGGGAATAAAGTTTAGTGTCAATCAAACACATTTTTTTGTAGAGAAATATATATATTTACATAGAAAGAGGGACAAAGTCCTGAAAGAGGGACAAATGAGGAGGAAAGAGGGTCAGAGGGACAGGGCTCCCAAAGAGGGACTGTCCCTCCAAAAGAGGGACAGTTAGGAGCTATGCTTATGTAATGCCTGCTGAGTAAAATTCATAGAAGCCTAAAATTAGAACTTCTACAATTCTGACATTGGCGAAGGCTCTGCAGCAATCATCTTGTTCTCCTCAAGCTTCAATAATAACCTATTAATGTGAAATAGATAAAGAGGACCTGTCATCACTATGTAACGTCACATAGGGACTATCTCAGACCCTTGTGACAGATTAAAAAAAAATAAAAATTAGATATTCAGGTAGCAAAATATCCCCTGCACATGCAGCACAAACACATGCACAAACAACATTCCTATACATTCTGATATGCATGGAAATACGGTATATACCAGTAAAACCATTACTGCACTACATAAAATGTATGACATCTATTGGAAATCTGTGCAGCTGCCTTCAACATCTGAGCCCCCCAGGTCGCCCCATGTATTGTGCACCCCCGGGAGCTGAGGCAGGGCCGGTTCTCTCATGAAGCAAGGTGAAACACTTGCATCAGGCACAGAGATTACAGAGGCAGCATGTTTGTACTGTATTCACACTAACAACATGCAGTCAGAGTAGAAGGAGAAGAAGAGAATGAGAATGAGGTGAAGAGGTCATCTTTGGGGAAAAGCAGCTTGTTGTGCTGTGTGAGGAGTCTGACAGTGAGTGAGGAGAGGGGAGGCAGGAGAGTATCATTGGGGAAAAGCAGCTTGTTGTGCTGTGTGAGGAGTATAAGAAGAAAGAGTGGGGTGTTGGAATTCACCCCTATATGCGATCAGGCCCTGAGAGAGGTACAAGGCTCAGCTGCTCCCAGAATAGTCCACTATAAAAAACATAAAAAGAGAGGGGCGCTTTGAGCCTACTATAAACACGATTGATACTTCCACTAGGCAGGTCTCACCTGGTTGAAGTGTGGCTGGCACAGCGTACACAGCCTCCGCAAGCGTGTGTCCCACTACGCCAAGCCGGGGACCAGGCTCTCACTCGCATGGGCGGATGTGACGTCACGTCCAAGATCCTCCGGGACCAGTTACCTCAGCAACCCGGACGCTCGTTCATGCGAGCAAGGATTAGTGTCAGGGATAGTTGCTGCGGGGTAGATCCCACCGCAGCACATAGGAAGCACGTACTAAAGGTACTAATAAGTATAAATTTATTAAAAACAACGCGTTTCGCGGAGGTTCATCCTCCGCTTTTTCAAGTTCATCATATGATGAACTTGAAAAAGCAGAGGATGAACCTCCGCGGGGCCGAATAGTTTTGCAACCCACTGTAAACAACTGAAAACACTCTCTGAGAAGCTCTCTGTGCTTCAGGCATACACACAGTTCAGAACACAGATCCCTAGAAGAATTTAATATATAATAAAAAGCAGCTGGAATAAAATGCGATGGCAGCTTTCAGGTCAAGATAAACTACACTTTGAAAACTTGTAATGTGCACAAAAGCAAATATTATAACAGTATGAGTAATAAAAAGGAGGAAAACAGTTTTATTGAATGTTATGTCAGAGGTTTATCGAGCTTTATTTCTTATATCTGGGAGGACACGGTTACTTAACTCTCCTATCTGGTGGGCACACGACTGCCTAATTTTTGTATTTGGGAAATCCAGATGCACTATAATGGAATCTCGGGACCTCCAGTGGTGCAATAATGAAGAGCCACCACTAGAGGACACAATAGAGAGGAGGTGGAGGGATTGTGGGACAGAATGAAGAAGACAAATAACTAAACCAGCTCACTTATGTCCACACATGCACAGCTCTGCATATCGCTGGGTTAGGGGAGGAACAGGTGAGCCTCTGCCTTAGCCTGGCCCTGGTGGCACCCCCTTCCACCTAACGCCCGGGGCGGACAGCACCCACCGCCACCCTATTAGGACGCCACTGGTAGAGACACACAGATGACTGTTTACTATGACGTAGCCCACAGATAAAAGCCAAACCATCTCTATCACTGCAGAATCTTTGCAACTTCCCATCATCCGTTTGACTGAGATTTTCCAACGTGCCTAATCACACTTTCAACCAATAAACCGGGAGTTGGGACACTCCAAGCCATGACTCTGCTTAGGGCCCCACCTGGTCTTCATCCAGCTCTGGCCTCAGCCTCACATTGTCTCATTTCATATGCGCGGGATTAGCCCTCTTTCAGTAGTGGTTAGCTCTCATTCCGTGAAAACATCTTTATATGGAGACAGCTTAATTGGTACAACATGAAACGGCCCTAAAGACAGAAGTCAAGGTGTTAAGAAACGTGCACGGCTTAGTCAGGACGCGGTGCTATAACTCAGGCAGCCTTGAACTTTCCGTAGCCGACGCAAGGATTTGTTTTCCTTTATTAAAAAGGACAGCGCGAGCCAAAATGAAAACCGCCAACTCCTTGTAAACAAACGTTGTTAGCGAACCGACGGCTGCCCATCAGGGTTCGCCTGAGTGCAGTAACGGAATAATGAAGTAGGGAACTGGGAAACAAATTTCTATTATCTGCGCTTTGTAGTCGGGTCATTAACACATTCTTCCCTCTGCGTCTTCTGCCAAGCGAAGGGGAGGCCGGCCAAGAGGAGATGTGCAATCAATTGTAAACACTAATTCCAGACTTAGGCATGCTAACAAAAATCATTCCTACCAAATAAAACCACACATACGCACGGCCGTATACGTTCCCCCTTGTAATTTTGGATGTGGGCTGTCAATGTGTTTTCCTGCAGCTGAACTGTTGACTTTTAGCATTAAGACCCCTTATAATAGTATTTAGGACACCCTCTTGGTCCTAAATATTATTCTACCCTCTCCCAAACCTACCATAAGGCCCCTTATGGCCAATGCTTACTGTACATTATAAAAAATAGCTCACAATAACCCAAGTGCTTCCAAGTGGGTTCCAAGCTTGCTACATCCTCGTGGTGGGATCTGGGTAAAGTATGGTGAGGACTTTGCGGACCCAAGCTGCTGCGGTAGCCAAAAAGGCATGACGGGAACTTTGAACACGATGGCTAGAGCGGAGCAAAGACTGTGTGGTGTTGCTGGTCTTCCATCTGAAGCCTCCATGGGTGGTAGTTCAAGGACCTCTAGATATTGCAAGTACTGGGCTAATCCTGGGTGGACCAAAAACTAGCATTGCTTACTTGCGGTGGAATTCCAAAGACTGAGGGAAGGAACCCCAACAAAAAAATCAGTGTGCCTGGAAGCTATAGGTGGCAGCTCCACCACCAAGATTGGATGCTGAATGCTAATAACCTACACACCTTAAATCAAATTATTACTGAAACTGTAGTGAAGCAAATATGGACATATATTATGTAGATGACCCCTAGTTCTAAATATCTACCCTTCCCAAAAGCATTAGTTCCCTGGTCCCACATACTTTTCCTTCCCTGAGTACCGAGCATAATCCCTTAACGGACTATAAACATCCCCAAGATTTTGCCAAAATCTGAAGATACTTAACCAGCTTAGTCATTTCAGGGATCACTACCGTGTGAAGAATGTGTCCGGTGTCCATAACAGATAAGGCACCAGGAGGACTGAGGCACAATAGTTGTCATTCTGAAATCTATTGGAAATCTGTTCCTAGTGTGTGGAACACATCAGATAGATTTCTGTCAGATTCAACTTGACAGGCATCTGACAGAAATCTATCAGATGATCGAATCTGCTGCAAATCGATAAGTGTATGGCCATCTACTTACTACTGTAAGCAGGTTGGGGGGGGGGGGGGGGGGGGGTTAAAGGTGGCCATACACTTATAGATTTGCAGCAGATTCGACCATCAGATAGATTTGTCAGATGCCTGTCAAGTCGAATCTGACAGGAATCTACAATCTTATGTGTGCCACACACCAGGAACAGATTTACAATAGATTTCAGAATGAAATCTATTGGAAATCTATCTAAATGCATTAGACCATTAGATCCAATGAAACTTTATGGGCCATGAATCTGCTACCAGCATCAGATCGACCTAGATCTTCCATCCTGTCAGATAGATCAAATCCATCAAAAACGATCGATCGATTTGAAAATATAAATTTCTGATCGATTCTATAGAATCAATCGATCGATCTTATGGCTGAAATCAACCAGTGTTTGGGTCCCTTAATAGCTCTACTAATATTAGACAAGATTTTGTTTAAAACAGTGCAGTAACTGGTTGATATAGATTCCTATACCTGATCTACTACTAACCTCATAGTGTATGGTCACATAGATAGATAGATAGATAGATAGATAGATAGATAGATAGATAGATAGATAGATAGATAGATAGATATGGATAGATAGATAGATAGATAGATAGATAGATAGATAGATAGATAGATATGGATAGATAGATAGATAGATAAATAGATATGAATAGAGAGAGAGAGAGAGAGAGAGAGAGAGAGAGAGAGGAGAGAGATGGATAGATAGATATGGATAGATAGATAGATAAATAGATATGAATAGAGAGAGAGAAGAGAGAGAGAGAGAGAGAGAGAGAGAGAGAGAGAGAGAGAGAGATGGATAGATAGATATGGATAGATAGATAGATAAATAGATACGAATAGATAGAGAGAGAGAGAGAGAGAGAGAGAGAGAGAGAGAGAGAGATAGATAGATAGGGAGAGATAGATAGAGAGAGAGAGAGATACAGATAGAGAGATAGATAGATAGATAGATAGATAGATAGATAGATAGATAGATAGATAGACAGGCATGTAGATAGATAGATAGATAGATAGATAGATAGATAGATAGATAGATAGATAGATAGATAGAGAGATAGAGAGATAGATAGAGAGATAGATAGATAGATAGATAGATAGATAGATAGATAGATAGATAGATAGATAGATAGATAGCTAGCTAGAGGGATAGATAGATAGATAGATAGATAGATAGATAGATAGATAGATAGATAGATAGATAGATAGATAGATAGATAGATAGATAGATAGATAGATAGATAGATAGATAGATGGATAGTAGATAGCTAGAGGGATAGATAGATAGATAGATAGATAGATAGATAGATAGATAGATAGATAGATTTCCCAAGCAGCAGTATAACCTGACTCCCATATCTCTGGTAATTGCCAACATGCCAAGAATAAAATGCCAGGATATTGGAAAGCATTGGGCTGGGCAGTTTGGGTTATGGAATGGAGCAATGTGTCAGGTTTGGCAGCCCTGATAATGATGGGCAAGGCATCTCTCTGTGGTTTTTATTGGTCAGGTGGCTGGAAGGATTTTCCTGGCTGCCCACCTTGTGTCATGCCATTATTACTATATCACACCCCACACTGATCATTCTGGAGCTCGCCTGCATCTGTCTGAAATAAGATATTCTGCAGAAACCAATCCAATGCGGGGGAACAACAACCAGCAGATACATCAGAGCAATGCCAGACAGATTCACTGTCCCAGAGCAATGCAAGTAATGTCCCAACCCTGCTCCTCCCAACGGCTGCACAGGAAGAGGCATGCTACCTCAGCCTCTCAACTTCCTGCAGCATGGTGGCAGTGACATAGCAATCACCATGGCAGTCATAGCAGCTACCATGGGACCCGTAGCTAATGGGGGGGGGGGGGGGGAGTGCATGTCCGACGGTGATACGGGGGTCTACTGCAGGCCTCATGGAGACCAATACTGGGGGTGGGGGTACTTCTGGCTATCAATACTGGGGTGGGGGTTTAAATAGAGGCACTTAATACTGAGGGGCATCTCTGGCTACTGATACTGGGAGCTATCCAATACCGGAGGGGGCACCTCTGGCCAGGGCTGGCGCTGCCATACAGGCAAAGGGGGCAATTGACCCAGGGCCCCCGATTTCTGCACCGCCAAGCCCTGCCAAGTTGTCTACTGCACTGCTCCCCAGGGCCCCTGCACAAGTAAGAATGCAGCTAATGTGCAGGGGCTTCCGGGGAGCAGTGGGGTACTGTCTATCGGTGGGGAAGGGGAACCTTTTTGGGGGAAAACTATCGGCAGGGGGTAGAAGGGTGCCCAACTTAAGCTTGCCCAAGGGCCCCTTAAACTGTCTTCCTGAAACTGGTGCAGGTGGGGGGAAGGCCCACAAAGGTGCCTAATAATTTTTTTGAGGGGGGGAGGCTTGAGAAAAAAATTGCTATGGGGCCCCCTGATTTCTAGCAATGGCCCTGCATAGTTGAATGGATATATTTGCATGTGCTCCAAAGGATTTTACAATAAATTGGAACATAAAAAGGAGTGTAACTATGGATTACACCAAAAACTGCTTGTTAAAGGATACCCGAACTGACATGTGACATGATGAGATAGACATGTGTATGTACAATGCTAGGCACACAAATAACTAGGCTGTGTTCCTTTTTTTCTTTCTCTGCCTGAAAGAGTTAAACATCAGGTATGCAAGTGACCGTTTCTACCCGGGTCAGACTATAGCGTAACCCTCACTGATAAGTAATTACAGCCATAAAACACTTTCCTGCCAGTAAATGGCTTCAGAGAGTAGGAAAGAGATAAAAAGGGTCAATAATTCATATATTTGAACT